>NC_060894.1:7177500-7300000 GCF_014805685.1 Silurus meridionalis | reverse complement strand
TGTGGATCATCGTGAACGCAGTGCAGGCTATAACATGACACATTAAAAATGGGTTTGATTTGGCGTCCTGTTAAGAGGTGTGGTTTGGGCGTGCTGTCGTTGCGATCCAATCGAATCGGTGCAGATCCGAATGATGCAGTGACGTTTTCATCGCAACACACCGTGAGGTCTTGGGTGCAGATTGTATATATCAACTCTTAGCGGTAGAAATGAGCAGCTGGCTGTCAGAATGCACAGCAAAAATATTTTCCTATCACAGTTCGAAATGCCTAATTATTTAAAAACATACAACTGCTCAAATAAAAAAAATAAAAAAATAAAAAAAGCCAAAATCTACATTATATAAACATTATATCAGCTGCTTGTCACATTTCATTCTAAAAAAAGATTTTTGTAGTAGATATGAATGCTCACTTTTACACTAATTAGCATCTGAGTTATTATTTGAAAAACCACAATCTGGTACTCATAATCCAGCCTATACCAACAATAACTGATTGGATATCCTGTATCTGATCCTGTAACGAACAGAAAAGAGGGAAATTGGTTAAAAATTGCTGAAAATGTTTACATATAATGAACTGGTTTTATTTGGTTAAGATTGATTTTTATTATATTTACACTTCCTTATATTTATAATGAAAGTGCTTTATTCGTGTGAAAGAATTTAACTGTGAAGTGTATTTAAAAAATAAAAAAAAATAAAAACCTAAAACAAAATGAACGCTAATAATAATAATAATAATAATAATAATAATAATAATAATCATTTTAAAAAGGAATCTGAAGGAGTGTGAAGTGTCTCAGTTTTGGAACAGAAAAGTCATTAAAGTCAGTTATTGTTTAACATGTTAAAAGAGAGGTTTCTCATTTCAATTTTTTCTCCACCAACCAGGAGAGCCCTATAAAGCCCTGCATCTATATAACCAGGTTTGCACCCGCTCCTGAAACAAACTACATTTTCCCTTCATCTACACACCAGCATTAAACCTGCTGAAGCTGTTACTGCTCTTTCCTTTGTGTTTGTTTTGTTGTTTGTGGATTTATGAGGTATTTGTGTGAATCTGTGTCTGTGTTGTGGAGCACTGACAAAACATCTACGAAACCGGGTTGAAGAAATGCACCTCGGAAATCAGAAAAAGTCAGTCTTTGACAATGATGCATGCACATTTTTGGATTAAAAACATCTGAAAATCCTTGGATTGGATTTGCCTTGGATTTTAGATCTCACACCCCCTCTCATGTTGCTCCTCCCTCTTCAGCACAGCACATTAATTTCTTTACATAAAAACAGCAACATGACACAGTGGCTTGCAACCAACCAAAATAGCAGCATGCCTCAATTTTGGTTGGTCAAAACCAGCACGTTGGAATGAAAATAGAGCCATGACGATTATTTTTCTTTGGCTGGTCATTCGAGTTTTTATCGGATATAGCACTGACCCTGTGTGCCTCCACGGAGCAGCGTCTGCATGGCACATGAACACAGAATAGTGGCATGACATCAGCGCCCTATCATATCAGAAGAAGGCCCACAAACGCTGCCACAGGCCCAGATGACGCTGTCAGAGTGAAACTCTAGCTAACCAATATGCACTGCTTTTCATCGTAGCTGGGGCCAGGGGGCTCAAATAGACCCCGACAGCCATTAAGAGCCGATCTGATTACCGCACAGTCTGGGGACTCAGACCAACAACCCCCCCCAAGCACCGTGATCCCTAAACAGCAGGGCACTGAGTTCATCCCACTCACGTCAGACAGCAGACATTTCCAGCTTGAGATCTTTCAGTTCGACTGTCGGCTCTTCCAGCGCGAGCATATGTGCGCTTCTCTGGCCAAGCGTAAGTGAAACCAATCGCGGACGTTGTAAACAGAGACACAAATCTTACCCGTTCCCACCCCCCACCCCTGAGGAAGGTCCAGGTCTCTGATTTAATTTCCTCTCACAGAGAAGACTTTTGCATCACTCTATTTCTAATTATACAGCAGTATTTTTTCATAGTGCTTTTGTTATTTGTTTAGCATATGAACCGCATCTGAGTTTATACTCCACAAACAACACCAGACAAAACTTCCCAAATATGTCGAAATGACAAACAGCTTTGTTCTTTGAGACGCATTTCGTAGCCGAACCACCGCAACACCTTGAGATGCAATCTCCTTTTTATTTTGTCCACCAAGAGGAAAACATTCATCTGATTAGCAGGTATGCTGAGAGGTAAGAGGCCTCATCTTCTTCCCCTATCTATTCATTGCCACCGTTTAATTTATTTTGCCTGCATAATCCTTTCACTCTCAATAGCAAATTTAATAGGCCCCATGACCACAGCAACAGACCAGTCAATATGAAAACCAGACAACTCATTACTTCACACGCTGCTATCTCCTGCAGCTGGAGACTTCATGTACACAATAGCAGCAGCAGGCTGTATTAAGTTTCCACTTGCCAGATCCCCCTTTATTGCCTCTAAATCTGTCTCACAAGAGCCCTTTAGCTGTGTGCACACAACACACAAACACACACAAACTCCCTTAGGAGGAGACTCCCCAGTGTCTGGTCTGGCAGGGTCATATGAGACTCAGCCTTATCTGCTCGCAAATGCATGCGGAAATTCGGCCACATATTCAGATTTTGATTTCCTGCTCGCGATTCAACTCGAGAGGTTGACTTGTTTTAATTTAATCAAATCGGTTTTTAATTAATGTTTTTTTTTAACTGTCTCTGTGCCTTAAACAGAAGTGTGTAAGTTTTTAAAGGAGAAAAATGTGAGCATTGAATAAAAAACAAATTTGTAATGATTAGAGTCATAAAGTAAAAAAATAAAAAAACAATATAGACATTTCTTTACTAGACTGCATCGATTAATAAAATATGATCACACAAAACAATATTTTTTTGCCTACTCATGAACAAATGTAATGCATGTAGCGGCTGGTCAGAAAGAAGCGACTGAAACGAAATACTTTACATTAAATATATTAAATCGTATATAATTTTATATAACCGCCTTTATTTTTAAAATAAGCATCATAAATTTATATTTTAAATGAGTTTTTACGGTCCAGTTGCACTGAAAGTATTACAGAAATAAATGTAAAAATAAAAGTAGCAAATAAACTAAAAGAGTTTTGTCTGTCAAATTACTAGTTTGGCTTTCTGCATTTCCTACACTGTGATATTATTCTCCCCAGTTACTGAGACCAAATTAAGATCAGCATGATGACAATGTGATGAGACAATTTTACAGCTCCCCAAAGTCAGTCCAACTTCCAAAGCCTGGATTACTAACAGCACTGACTGGTGACTTTCTCCTTGTGCCGCTCCTCCAATTACGAGCAGACAATAGGACAAGTTAACCCCATGGTGCCTTGCCATTGTCTCACACTAAATATTTGCCTTTGCCTTTTGTGTCTGGCATACTTTCTTTTCCTCATATACTCTTTCGACCGCCAGCCTCTGACCCCTCCACTCTCCCACCCTCCTGGAAGATGTCCTAATGAAAACCGCTTCCCCGCCCGTCAGCCTGGCCATCAAAGGGACAGCACTGAGATGCCTGGTCATTCTGAGTGGACCGTGGCTCTAAGACAAGGAGACATGTCGCGCCCTTCCAATGAGCCCCTGCTGTGGGCTTAGTAATGAGGAGGAAGTAATACCACTGTGCTCAGACAGCCAGTCTTCTGCCATCTCTGGCACTGCCGTTACCCAATGACAGAACATGCACTCCTTTGAAAAGTACGGCTAAAATTAAAAATTTTGGACTAAAAATAAAATCTTGCTTTTTTTCAGACGTTATTAATGTTTTCTTCGCTCGATTATTAACCTTTAATTCACACCTGTCCAGCGTCTTAGTACTGATAAGAGTGTGCGCTGAACTTGTTTGGGGGGATGCTATCCTTCTCACAATCCCTTTTCACTCAGCTTTGTGCTATTCAAGTGCACTGAATAAGAAATGGATCACTGTGAACGGCCACAGTCTCCGGCTCAGACATGACATCATCGCTTTTATGGCTCACCCGGTGAGGGACTGTGTGGGGGAGAAAGCTCCTTAGTGCCATTTCACTGATAACAAACCCTGTGTGTGTGTGTGTGTGTGTGTGTGTGTGTGTGTTAGAGGGAGAGAGAAAGAGATAGAGAGAGTGGGAGAGAAACAGACAGAACGAGAGAAATTGAAAGAAAGAGGCAAAAATAAATACAGAAAGAGCACGTCCATGTCGGACAATAGACAAGTGGAGGAAATCTGTCATTGAAACAGTGTCATATTGTGCCGGAGACACAGTAATGGGATGATATATATTTTTTTCAAATTGAAATACATACAAAGGTAATTTTTTCTATATAACATTTGAAATTGTTCTAATTTCACTTCATAGGAAAAAACAAGAAGCATTATAATAATAATAATAATAATAATAATAATAATAATAATAATTGAAGAAGAAGAAGAATGAAAAAATGTGAACCATCAAAATTAGGGTGTCTAATCTATCTGAACATTGATTTTCTTAACTTTAACAATAGCGGCCTGTCAGACTGCTGTGGGTGAGACAGCAGTGTCTGTAGACCCTTGAACACAAACAGCATTTTTGGCAAAAAGTGACAAAACTTTCAAAAGAACTTTACAGGCTACCATTTACTTAACAATTTCACCTACTGATTCGAATCAGAAGTAAAACTGATTTTCAGATCAAATAAAACTCTAATTACTAAAAAAAAGTAATAAAATGTACATTCCCGTATTTTACGAGAAAAAAAAAACCTTTTAACCTAAACTAAAAGAGGCCACCATGCTACTATGTCTACTTTTCAGCTCTTTAAACGTTCTCACATAAAACACTTAATCGTTTCAAGCCGAGAAACGATCCTGCTTTTAAAACTGTCAATATAATTTCCTTATGAGGAAAAGTAATACCTGGAGAAATACGTTCTGTGGGGTGTAGGGTGGGGCTGGTGGGGGCAGGGGTGTGGGGTCTGTTCCTCGATGTGCCACCAGACACCTGGAAACTAACAGATCATAAAACACTGTGGCTAATTGTGGTTTTCCTCTTTTTCCCTGCAAATGGCAACACGACACATTTACGGCCTGAGAGACAGTTAGAAACACTGTGCACCTTGCGTTACGCCTGTTAGGATGGAGGGGGGGGGGTCTTGGGGAGAGCAAAAACCCACATCCACCTGACCAACCGTTAGATGACAAACACACACATTATATATATTTTGTCCATAAAACAAAAACATAGCCCCTTTCCTCCAAAGATCTCAAAACATCTTAACTAGAGCAGTCCTCATTAGGGTCAGCGTGGAGAACACGGCACATTTCAAAGGAAGGAAGCTGTGTGAAAAGCTCTTGAAAATGCGTGTGTGTGTGTGTGCCTATGTGTGCTTACAGTAAACAGTGAGAGAGGGAAGGGCTTAGTAGCCATGTTTCAGAAAAGTCTGCGCAACTTATGCCCGGAGACACTTTAGTAGGGAACAGCAGAGACCTCGGCCAAAAATAAACCTTCGCCACAATGACTTCATAAGCCCTCGATAAGAAGCTGTGCAATTCTGCTACTTCAGAAGATAGTGCCCTACATACCTAAAATAGGGAGATAGATTCACTGGAGTGTACAAAGTGAGAGCTAGAGAGAGAGAGAGATCGGCGTATCCCAGTTTAACTGCAAAAGGTACATTCTGGAAAACATTTGCATGTCAGAAAATCTTGATAAAAACATTTTTTTTGTTGTTTTATATCCAATAACAACCCCCCAACCCCCACCCGCATCTTCTGGAAAGGCACATAAAAATTATAAGCAGCTTGAAAAAGATAAATTGCAATCCTTTGTAAAAAAAAACAAAAAAAAAACCAAACAAATAAAAAACCTACCAAAAAACTAACAAACAAACAAACAAACAAATGATAAGTTCTATAATTTGAAAATCATGTCCAAAATAAAGTAAATCAGAATTTGCAAGGAATGGGACAAATAAAACATCTTATTTGAAATAAATCTATTGACAATTCAAATTTTAAACTCCATCAATATTTATAATGGCAAAGTAAAAAGTTAGGAAAACTGATACTGTAAGGTAAATATTTGAGAAAAAATAAATAAATGAGCTGCGAAAGTAGTACAGTAAATTTAATTATTAATTACTAAGATTTCAACTTCTCAAAGTAAAACCTCATTTATTATTTGTTAAACCGATTTTTCGTTTTTTTCTTACAAAACAGGTAAATAATTATTAGCTAATAAATTTTTTTTTTAATGTGATGAAGATCTTACAGGGCAGTTTACTGCCCCTACTTACCTTACTTGAAAGAAAATAAAAAATAAAAAACTCCCGTAGGCAGTATATTAGGCCTTAATATTTTCCCTGTCGAATTTCTAATACTCGAAGATGACACATTATAGAAATCCCTACTTTTTTTGTGCTGAAACGACTTCAGAATTATCCAGAGCACAAATGCAAGTGAACTGATTCAGAGCAACACTGCGAACCTTACCGTAAGTACCGCCAAGTCGAACCACATTTCCTATTACAAAGAAAACCTGTGTCCAAGTCTCTGCAGGAGCAAGGAAACCACTTAGTTGTGCAACTGCTCAGGCAGTGCAATGTTTCTGAAAAAAGTCCCCCTTATCCATTGCCAAGTTTGAATCATGTGCATATTTGAGTTCAGTTGTGAAATGCAGGAAAGAATATATGTGAAAGGTATTACAGCAGGAAAAGTACAAAAAGCACGCTGTGGAGGCCTCGGGCAGATTTATAATCAGTTGCTATCTGATTGGATTCTCCATTTCACTATGTAAAAACACACACATCCTTTTAGGGCCGTGAGCCGGCAGCACAGGAGGCATTCGAACAGCACAAAGCCCTTGCTGCACCAAAACCCTGCCAGAAATGATAAGGTAGATTGAGGAAGAAGAAAAAAACACTCATGTACAACTCGACACTCGTTCTCTGCAAGTACACTGCAAGCAAATGTAAACAAAAGCACACACACTTTTGCAAGACACTCCTAGGCATCGGTGTGAGGATTTTTTTTCCAGCTTGAAACAGAACAGCCCTTTGTGTGCGTGTGAGAGCGAGTATGTGTAAGTGTGTGTTTGTGTGAGTGTGTGTGTGTGTGTGTGTGTGTGTGCGCGGTGCATCCAGGCAACTTTAGCCGAGCGAGGGACAGAGCGGGAGAGTTGTACTTACTGTAGTGGATAAGAGTAGCCAGTCACGGAGAAGCAAAAATAATCCTCTTTCTCGTCCTCATCCGTTCTGTATTTCAGAGTGTTTTTTTTTTTTTTAAAGAATGAAAGAAAGACATTTTCTCTACTGGACAGAGCTGCCGAAGCGAGGCCCCTTGTTCACTCGCTCCCTTGCTGTCAGGGTTGGGAAACCGGCTTCTGTGTGCCGTGCAGCTGTGTGCTTCTCCAGCACCCTCCTCCTCTTCCTCCTCCTCCTCCCTCGCTCCCTCCTTCCTTACTCGGGTCCCAATACAATGCACTTCTGTACAACGGTGCTGTGAATATAGCTGAAACGTCGGTTGTTTCCTACTGAAAATTTACAGAAATGACTCAAAAATATAACACATATATTCCCAAATAATAGAAAAAAAAGGTAAAAAACGCTGGCCAGTGCCCCGGTTGGTGAGCAATGCCCTTGTGACGAGAAGAGCAGGTTTAAGTTTGTGGCGCTTTGCTTTTCCCCTCCTGCTCATTTTGTGGAATCGCTGCTATTTCGATGGTGGGAGGGGACAAGGCCGAAGCTCCCGGGTTGAGGAAACTACGCATAATCCCTACCGGCAGAAACTTCCTCCCCGGCGCTGATAATAAGCGCTGCATGGCCCGTTGGAGTGAACAGGAATGCAAGGGCTGCTCTCAAAGAGGCCCAGTTAGACAAGGCTCAAAGTCACTTCACCATGACCTCGAGGTCACACACAGCAAGTGTGTGTTTGGAAAGAGAGAGGGGGAATAAGTTACAGTGGGGGAAGGGGTCGTGTTTAGCCAGGCAAAATCTCTTGACAAGACATGCTTTTTGAATCTACTTTAACACAAAACACGGGAGAAGAAAAATCCTTTAAAGGACCCCCTCCCCCCTTTTTTTTCTCCTTTGAATTTAAATCCTATTTAAGTAGTAATATGCACAATGTGATGATATGACCATGTAACAATTGAACACAATAAAGCGTAATAAAGAAATAATTTGGTGTTGATTATGAATGACAGTGTGAAAGAACAATTCCAATGAAATGCACAGCAGGATCCTTTATGAGAACATTTGCTGTAAAAAAATTAAAAAGAAAAAGAAAAAAAAGAAGAGAAATCTAAAGCAGACTGAATTTCTGCTACACTGTTCGGAGTCCCTGCTCTGCCACTACAGTGTTACATGACATTTAAAATCATTCTCTTGTAAATGTGAAGTTTAAAATAAAAAAGCACAAAAAAAACAAACAAAGCATGACACGCATAAAACCGAGGGACTGTACATTTATCACAGCAACTTATTTTAAATACCATCACAGCCCTAAATCTATCAGAATGATGAATTTACTCAGGACGAGTGAAATACAAAGTTCAGCTCCCGGAGATTTTCTAGATTCTTACTTAAATTTAGCACAGGGAAGTAAAATCCTAAATTCTTATTATTCATATTTGTTCCAAATGATCGTAAACAGGGCCGACGTGGAAGTGGCACCTTTACCCGTTAATGAAGCTTTTGACCGACTAGTTATATTTAACGAGTGAACACACAAATCAAATGTGATATGAATGCTACAACCCAGTAACCATCTCTCTGATTTTAAGTTACATAACATCCCAGAAAACGTGGAAATTTCGCAAAACCCTCACAAACTATTAAGAATTTAATGCCCCATGTGTTGATTTTAAAGAAATCGTTAAACAGAAAAAGTCCTTGGAAGTATTTCATACTACTTTGCTTACTTAGGTTTTAATTTTAGGAAAAAATGGTAATGGTATAAATGTTATTTACATGCCAATGAGACATGAATATACACAGTGATGTGCAAAAGACTAAGGGCACCATTAGATTATTTGTTTCAGTTCATTCAATGGTATAATGACCATACATAATTATTTCTCAGCCTTTAGTAGAATATAGCCAGAAAATTTGGGAAATTTGTTTGCAGTATTAAAAACAGCTTCTATAGGCTAAAGAGGCAAAAGCAGGAACATGGCTCTAGTAAACCTAAATGGAGCCCTAATTAATGTCTTTGCCAAAACCTGTATTTATCCTACTATTCCATGTTAAAATGACCTCTGTGATAAAGGTCTATAACACCAGGTTTGTGAAAGACATGCTTGAGCATCACATACAAATGTCAGAATTTGTCAGACATAGAATTATACTATTGCATTAGCAAACAAACTCGATCCTCATGATGTTTTCAAGCTGTATTCGGTATTAAAGCTGTTATGAAGAAAATTAAAGAATCAGGAAAGGTCAGGGAAAAAAGAATAGAAGGACAAGACAACGATTTTAATCTGATGAGAAGTTTCTCAGTGTTTCTCTACTTGTAGAGACTGGAAGAAGTCCAGCAATGACCTGGCTCAGCATCAGGCAGCTTCATGGGGATTTCAAATTGACTCTTTTACAGTCAAAAGGAGCGTAATTAGGGATTATTTTTGTGGGGGCTCTATCCTGGTTTGGGGCTGCATTTCTGCCAGTGGTTTTGCCGATATTGTCCAATATTGATGGGACTGAGAAGTACAGGCAGGTTTTTATTTATCGTGCCATTCCTTCTGGAAAGCAGAAAAACTGCATGATGATGATTCCAAGCACACTGCTAATGTAGTGAAATCCTATTTGGAGAAAAAAACAGATGATAAAACACTGACAGTCATGGACTGGTCCCCACAGAGTCCAGACCTGATTATTATAGAGGGTATATAATGGGATCAGCTGGACAGAGAAAGAACTAAAAGACAATGTAAATCTAAAAAAAAAAAAAGAAAAAAAAACCCTTAAATAAATATAGGAAGTGCTGAAAGAAACCTTGTATAATATACCAAATTAGTTCAGGAAACTTCAGGACAAATATGCTAAATGCTGATTTTTGGCTGAAGAAGCCATTTTGTTCATTTTTTAGTTTTTTACATAATTGTGTACGTGTTCTGTATTTCTATTAAATAAACTGAAAATAATAAATAAGAATAATTTAAATAAATATGGACACATTAAAACTTTGTTAAAACAAGAACGCTGGTGATGAACTAAGACTTTATGAGGTGCCAAATCAGTGGTGCTTAATATATTTTTTAAAGAGAGAGAGAGAGAGAGAGAGAGAGAGACAGAGAGACAGAGAAAGAGAATGACCAGAAACTTATAATGAATGTTCCTAATAATATTTTATGCTTATAAATGTGAACAGTTTTTGTTACAGATATTTCCTCCAATTTAAATTTACAAACATACATTTGTAAAACAATAGTAGAGTTAATTTCTTTATCAGATCCTTCAGGCACTGTGAGATTTCCAGCTTGGGTCAAATTTTTTTTGAATGCTGCACACACAAGTAAAGTCCACTGGGACATTTCTAAATATAAAATCAATAGTTTGGTAATGAATTATAAATGAAGTATAAGCATATTTTAAAAGAAAAAAAGGGGGTGTGCATGAGCATGCCACTGAATATATGAGATTTAATTTTACATGAAAATTCTGCTTTACATATGATGTTGAAAATTTGAAAATGGCTTTCTAGGTTTAAAACATAAAATCACAAAATAATTAAATAGAAATGTATTTTTAATAAAAAAAAAAAAAACAACACAATAACACAACTTCACAACTTCATGTGTGTGCAGAAAGCAGAAAAAAGTCTGCAAACGATTTAATAAGGAATAATTAGTTTATGCAACTATAAGGACTCTATAGATTTGATCTCTAACTTAAGGGTTCAACACTCAAAATGGCTCATCGTAGGATATATGTGCCGTATTGTTTAATGATTGTTTTGCCTTTAATTGACAGGGATACCATAAAAAGCTAGAGCTAAGACACAAAACTGTGGAGATGGCCAGAAATAAGTGTGTGAAAACACTGATAATTAACACGTTCTCTGTGGTGATTTGGCAAGAGAGAGCAGCTTATTACTAACGAGGACAACTTCGTTAAAACTGTCTCCAAGTGGAAGATTTGTCATATACTTCACTCAATGTGCTCATATAAAAGAAACAGCCATTGAAAGATAAATAGCCTGCCGGTTATAGGAAGCAAAAGTGTGTGAAGTAAACTGGCAATGTAAACAACAGGTCTTACATGACCATCGATCAGAGAGAGACGAGAGAAAATGTCAGAGTGAAGTTATAGGAACAAGAGGTTAAGGGCTTCATGAGGTTCATAAATGAATATTTTTTCATGTGTTACATATTTTCCCAGTCTCCTTAAACTAGGGCCCATTTGACTAAATAACAAACTTGCTCTGGTTAAGTAGTTAATGTTATATGTTTGAGGATTAAAGCTAGAATCTGAAGCTAGAGCTTTATACTTTAAGTTTCTTGATTTCTCCTTGATGGCACTTCAAGCACACTGCTTTTAGCAGGCTGTAATTGGTTGTGCCACTTAATGCTCCTGTTCGACGATTAACCAAAATTACTAAAAAATTATATTCATGTCAGAATTAGTTTGATAAAAATTTCTGTTGTGCTTTCATGGACTCACATTTGCAAAAATGGCCAAAAAATGTTATTAATGATAAAAAATAAAACAATTGCTTTACTTAATTCATCTGTATGAAACCCACTGAACTCTATACTTTTCTTTTTAGGTTGGTATCATCTAGAAATGTTAATTTTTTTGTTCCTATTTTGTTTTAAAAAAAAAAAAAAAAAAAAAAAAAACCTGGCTAATGAAACACATGTTGGGCCTGCTAGGGCTTAAACCTTTTTCACTGAAACGTACAATGAAATTTGGAGAAAGAGGTCATTTTCAGATGTTTGTAAAATAAAAACATCCTGTTATCACCTCAAAACACCTCCTGAGATAGAAGGGGGAAAAAAAACCCACTAGAGTAAAGATGGCCTCAGGGATTCATGTGATCACAAATGCTGGGAATAAACTAAATGAACAACTTTGATTTATTACAAACTGTCTAAACAAACAATCCGAAAAGATACAATACAATTTTCTTGCTTTTACTTCAGGAGTGATTGTATTATATTGGAGCAAGGCCAGGGTTTGGCTTCTCCCTGTTCCTGCTTCCCTCTGTTTAAAGAGATGGCAAAACTACCTTAAATGCAATTTCTCTTTTTTAAAGCAAGCACTCAATGTTCAAATCCCATAACCTTAGTTCTCTAGGTACATATGCACAACATACATGTGCATGAAATATACACAGATTACAAGGCACAACTGTCCCTGTCGAAAGCCCACGTTTTATTTTGACCAGTTTGTGAAACTCTGATTCATGATCCGCATATTTGATTTGGCACATGTTTTACGATGGATGCCCATCCTAACGCAACCCTCCCCATTTATCCGGGCTTGGGACCGGCACCAAGAGTGCACTGGCTTGTGCAAGTTTGTGAGCTAGACTGAATTTTTAAATCAAATCAAATCAAATCGAAAATAGTATAGTTTTAACCCGCAATTACATAAAATTAATGTTATTATTGTTGTTTTTATTCTTCACTTACATTTTATTACTATATAACTGTCACATTGTTTTTCAGTCGGATATCATTAGGATCACTCTTATTACTTGCCACGGAAATAAAAGATCACCGGCACTTTTTTATTTAAGAACGTTTCTTACATTAAGCAGAAATTAACGGATATGCATGAATGCATTACGTGGCATTGGAAGGGGAAAAGAAATCAACCTTAAGCAATTCCCTTCAACCAGGAAAGCAGTCCAGAACAGGTGTGTGGCACGTGTGACCCTGAAAGTGTTGTATGCGAATAATGACATACAGCCAGGAAACTATTGAAATTAAAAAGGTGAAAATGTAGATTTATACCACTGTCCCTACATAAGGGATTTTTTTCTTCTTCTCATTAATCAGTAGAGAATGGAGATATTGGCTGTCCACACAAAATGTATGCATAGTAGTAGTATTTGGTCTTCAAAAAGGTTTTTGTAGAAAATCTGGACAAATTTATTACTCGTACAAAAAAATGAGACATGGGAGAATGTTTATGAAACACAGAGCAGAGACTGAGAGAAAAATAAACAATAAAAAACATGAAAAAGCTGGTTGAAGGGATCACCAGCAATGGCATGTTTGCTTTTCTGGTGAAATTACATGACATTCTCCGAGTCTAATTGCAAACAGCACTGTCTGGAGCTAAATTCATTAGTGTATAATTGTAAGAAAACGGCTTCTTATCAACAGAGTTGATGATTAACGAAAAGTGAGATGGCTGAAAAGGGACTCGAGGCTGACACCAGCTTGCTTCTCTTGTTTGTCCACTGATGAGAATCTTGTTCAGGCCAGCTGTGTCTCCGTGGAAGTGACACCTCGAGAGCCTCTCCTCGACCAGTGACCCCCACTCCAACCCCCCTATTGGGTTTCAACCTGATCCCCTAGTTCTTCCCCTTCCTGTTCAGGTTGGAACAAGCAACCTTAGCTTCCCTCAGTGTCCTCAGTGTTCCTGTGAAAAAAAACAGACTATGGCATTCTGCCTGGACACCTTTTTTTCCCTCCTCATACCAACTTTTAGCCGACTATAAAACAAGCCCCAAGTAGAGCAGCCTTCAGAAAGCGTTGTTAAGCTCTAAGTGAGCTGACAGCAATTTGAGCTGATTTTTTTTCTATAAGAGGAGGCACAGTGGGGAAGTTCTATTCTCAAGGTTTGCCTGTTCGACCAATAACACACATTAACCAAAAGTGTAAAAAAAAAATAAAAAATGCCTGTGGAGACCTTATTTTTCTTGCGGACTGCCCAAGGCAAACACAAGGGAATGGGATAAATGATAAATTATCATCCAGAGAAGGGTAATGACTTTGCTGTAGACGGTATTATAAACTATTTTAGGGACACAATTTGTTGGAAACCATGCTGAATCTACAGAGGTTTAAAACACACACACAAAATCTTACAGCACCTTCAATCACATGGTGCTTAAAAAAACAGCAATCATAGCAACTGAGCTTATTCGGCAAAACCAGGATTATTTATTTTTTAAATGGTTGATCTAAAAATTGGTTCCAGTCGTTAGTACACAAGCACCAATAACCCTTTAAAAAGAAGGAAAAGAAATGAATAGCGATTTCTTTTTCTGCAATATACACAATGGTTCAGGATCAGCAAATTTGCAGGCACAAGTAAGCACACAAGTGAACTGTTTTCTTTTCTTTTTGCAAATCAGATCATATTTAGAATTGCCCTAAAAAAAAAAAAAAAATGGGAGACTGATCGATCTTCACATAACGTGATAATGTTTAACAATGTTCTTAAAATAAAGGCTGATCACAGTGGGTACAAGGTTAAGTTAGAAATGAAAGGTCTTGCCATAATAATGTTCCAAAAAAAAAAAAAAAAAAAAAACCCATAGAGCTTGATAGACATTGATTTTTGATGTCCTCAACCTACCTCAGCCCAGTGGGATGCGGTGTCAGGTGTCATCCGCCGTCTAGACACTGTGACGACCGAGTGTCGTCATGGCAACGGCAGGCCCGGTAGCGGCGGAGAGACTGGGATGAGTCGTGTTTAACAAACAGCATCCGACTGTGAGGTCTAACTCCAAATGAGGCGAGGAACGATTCGTTGAAGCTGAGAACGACGAAGCTTTGTCCTAGTGACTGGGATGTCAGAAGCAGTTAAGACACCAAGTGTAGGATCTGTTTAACACTTGGTTCTAAGGATTCGAATCTGCACACTATAGCTGTTTACTCGGATTAGGTACACGTAGCTTACCTTAAATAAAAAAGTCTACCTTAGTTTTTACTCATACGCTTTTTTAGTCTAAATGTGGCTTATAAACTACAAAACACAGTTAAATCATGTCATCCTCATCCTCACACTGGCTGCAGTGATCTTTTGCTGATAGTGGAAAGTACCTGGCCTAAAAACAAAAAGCAGATATAAAGGAAAAGTTGACGAGGAGGACGTACACGGCTCAAGTGTTTCCATTTAGTCAAATTTCCCCAAATACAAAAGAAAAAGTTCCCCCTTTTTTTTTTTTTAACACAAGATGAGGCTGATTTCCCTTCCACATCAATACCACTCACTCAGGGTATGAATAAAATTTGCCAGGTAGATAAAAGCCACTTTAGTTGCATGATTTAATGCATGAGCACAAGAAAGTTTACTTAATAAATAAGGAAACTTACAAGCAATTATACTCATTATCATAAACCACCTTCAACTGGAGAACATTTTGTGGAGTCTCATTATAACCAGCATCAAAGACAATTATCACTGTTTTATGATGAGCTTTTAGGTGTGAGAGGTTAATTAAGATAATCTTGTCATTTAAAGAATGACAAAGATTCTATTTTAAATGTGTTAAGACCTGAAAAACGTTAACTGCTTCGTGACCTGTGACATTAAACTGTCTTCCACAACCTCACCTTAGTAGCAGTTTGGCTGTTGCTCACCCAGTTTTAAGCCTCCTACACAGCTGTTCCTACACACACACAATAAAAGACAACCTAAATCTAAACCTAAAGAGCATAGGAAGTACTGAAAGTACTGTTATAACCAAAGGACAGTTCCCACTGATCTAATGTCCATTTCTTTTGTTTCTAGGCCTAAGCAAGTCTCTTCTGTTGGTGTTCTTCCAAAGCAATGGTTTCGTTGCTGCAATGATCTCAACCATGAAGAGCTTACTCACGTAGTCTTCTTTGAAAAGTGGATGATGAAATATGACTGTCACTTGAACTCTGAAGCTTTTATGTAAATCAGTGGTTTCTGAAGCTGGTAATTCTAATAAACTTATCCTCTGCAGCAGAGGTAGCTCTTGGTCTGTCTCTTCTGGGACGAGCCTCATGGGAACCTGTTCCATCATGGTGTTTGATGGATTCGGAGACTGCACTTGGCAATTTAAAATTTGTGAGAATTTTCAGATTGGATGACCTTCATTTCTTGAAGTAATAATGTCTTTTCTTGGCATACGTTGGATTTGTACAGTAGTTGTAGCAGCACTCATAGGGCTACTGGCTCTGTACTCACCCTTTCCTCTGCACAAGACAACTGAGGATTGAAAGCAGTGGTCCCCAACCCCCCGGCCACAGACTGGCACCGGTCCGTGGGTCAATTGGTACCGGGCCGCACAGAAAGAATACATAACTTGCATTATTTTCGTTTTTATTTATTATCTGATTCTGAATGATGTTTTATTTTGGAAAATTCCCAGATTCTCTCCTCCACATCTGTCTATGACTTACTCTTGATGCAGGTCATGTTGCCATGGTCACATGTCTTACCTCCATCCGCTACCTTCTGAAAGGGGCTCCGGCTGCTAACACGTAATACATTACTGCTAAATACAAACCCACAAGCAAGCAAAATGAACAAAAAACAACACAATGGATTTACGTTTATTATTAGATTTCGAAAATACCAGTTTTTATGATCGTATCATTTTATTTTGTTGTATTTATCTGCCACACCTTAAAGGCCGGTATGTGAAAATATTGTCTGACATTAAACCGGTCCGTGGCACAAAAAAGGTTGTGGACCGCTGATCTAAAGCACTTTTTAATAAGGCAAGAAATGTTACTAAAGTACTTGTGAGCCACGAGGTTGCCAAACTGCCAATAAAGCTAAATGTTTTACACCTTTTTTTTTTCTAGTACATAATTACATACGTGTTCTTTCATAGTTTTGATGTGTTCAATATTAATGTACAATGTAGAAAAATGTGTATTTAAACCTTTGACTGGTAATTTTATATATCATCATGAAGTGAACAATTTTTATCATTACCTCAGGAAGAACTGAGGCTAAACCACAACACCTAGCACGACTTTAGCGTCATTTCGGACAAAATAATTCAAAATGTAAATGTTTTTTCGAGTGAACATACCTTTAAATTACTATAATAACTTACATTAACATCTTTTTTCTCGTTTCACCCACTTTTTTCCTCCTCTGTGTTTCTTCCAAGGAATTAAAACTTCTCCGAAAGTGACCGTTTCCTTCTCCGTTTGTTTTCCAATTTAATAACGGCTGTGTTACAAACGCCACAATATTATACTAAATACCGCACAAGTGTATACTTTATTAAAAAACAAACGCAGTGAGAATTGTTATTTGGAATACGGCGCAGTCACGTGACGACCTCACCTGTCACTCAAACTCACTTACCTCAGAATGACTTCGGACGGGTTTTTTTTTTTTTTTTTAACACAAAAAAATCTCACCAAAATAAGTTCATATTTGTTATTAAAACCAAAATGTTGTAACCAAGCCACGAAAAAGGCTTTCAGGCTGTCAAAAAAAAAGTTGCAGCCAAAATCTTAATGCTGAAATGCAGTGCAAAAACGAATGGATCATTTTCGGTTCTGTAAATACGCCAATACATGTAGTAAATATGTGTGTCTCTGATAACAAACTCGAACTTTTTTCTTTCTTTCTTTTTTTTTTTTTTTTACAAGCAGCTATAAATCTTATAAAAATTGTTGTTGTTCCTTCCTGAAGGTTTTCCCACAGTGGAAAATTTATAGAGGGTTACAGAGTTCTGACACTGGAGACTCCTTCCAAAACATCTGCTTACAAAAATGTTCAATGTATCACACATAAAATATATAAATATATATATATATATATATATATATATATATATTTTTTTTTTTTTCTGACAAATAACTTGTGACCGATCCGGATTGAGAATCCAATACAAAGAACTGGCACAAACATGATCAAATGCAAAACTATTTTCCATACATGACTTCTCTTCCACTTTTACACTTACCAGGCTGCCAGAGGGTCACCGTGTGCACCATCCGTCCATCGAGTGCGCTTTTTAGCTAATTATCACTTCTTATCATTTACAAGAATGGGTTTCATTTCCACTACACACAACAGATTTAATGCCAATAGTTCTTTCACAGGTTATATTTGTTCTCAATAAAAGCTCTATTGTACTGTTTTACCATTTGTTCAGATTTGATTTGTTTCCTTTGTCTACACATGTTGTACAAGTTGCTTTATGATAAACCAACATTATGAAACGGTGAAACGTGATTGGTTGCCACCCACAGACTTTTCTTTTTAGACTCTAGTGGAATATGTGCAAGCGTGTGAACCTGGAGTGTAACTTTTATAGACAGGAAGGATGTTTTAGCAGGTAGCACAGCTGCCTAACAGTTACAAGGTCTCAGGCTTAATCCAGCTTTACATTTGTGTCTGTGTGGAGATCACTGTTACACCTGTGTCCATACACTGTTACACCTGTGTCCTAATATGTTTCTTAGGTTTCTCAGGTTTTCTCTCAGCTTTCAAAAAACATGCTGGTAGTGGCTTGGTGATGTTTCATGACCAATGTTTCCAGGATGGACTCTGCATCCACTGAGATTCTGACCTAGATGAAGTGCTTAGTAAATGAACAACACTGTCCAATTAATTGCATTTAAAAAGCTCTAAACCAAGCGATATGGTATCTTTTAATGGCATTATCACTCTCAAACCGAGACTGTATGGAGGTTTCTAGGAAGGAGATATACACAGCAATTTTCTTGAGCGGCTGTAAATAGAGGCTTAATATAATATCATGGTCAGCATAGTGTTTAGAATCAAAACACGACTGTGTCACATCTCATGAGGCCAAAGCTCTGTGTGGCAGGAAATGTGGCCCCTTCTTTCCCTGCAGGAAATGTTTTCAGGAATGCACGAACGCAGCACCTACTCCTGTTGGCTATATGGTAAAGTAACACGTAGCGCACGTTTTTAGATAATTAGTACAGCTGTGAAAGCTTATCTGGGCATAGAACCGAAGCTCTTATAAACAGCCTAATGGATTGCTAAACACTAATATTATGTTTTTGCAAGAAATGTCCCCACCCAACCCCCCACCCCCCACCCCCAACCTCCAAGAAATATGGGACACTTTCTATTGAAGCCCACTTAATTCAAAATAACAAGCTTTAATTGAGCAAAACAGATATCTGGCCTAAAAGCGCCATAAATAAAACTTTATTCTCTCAATTTATAAACAAGCCGTGCGGCGTGTCCGCGACTGCCTAGCACAGCGCTGAAAACTTTGAGAGTTGCAGTCCTAAGGTCAAAGACCTATACACACATCTCTATACATCTCAAGCCATCTCTGACTCTCCTGATCTTTACGTTCAGTCCCGACCTTTAGGAAAAAGAACAAAGAAAACGAGTGCGGTAATGCTGTAATAAAGGGGTGGCTGAGCAGCAGGTCTTTCCTTTTAACTCCAAAAAGGGTCGACTCATGAAAAAATAATTGATTGTTGAAGGAGAAAAAAAGAAGCAAATAAAAACAACAATAAAATAACCAAATACATTTTCAACCTCGCTTGATAAAGCCAGAGCAGCATGCTGCGAATTCTAAGCTGTGAAGTTTGTAATCCCATTTTGTTAACGCTCATTTTCCTTCTCCTCTGTGCCATGTTAGCTTTAAAAGATGAGCGAAATCTCCAAATGCTAGTGATAATGATAGGGATAATGATGATAAAAAGAAATATATATGAAAACAGCTCAAGCAGCCCTGCTTTGAAAGAAGGCTTTGGGGGGAGAAGTTAAGAGAGGTCCTTGAAAGGGCTCATCTGCCATCGGCGGGCGTCCGGCTGACTGTAAGGGAGGCCATGATGCGGCCGAAGCACTCGCACAGTTTCAGGGTGGAGTACGAAGGAAGTTTGGGTGGCTCAGAGAAGCTCCTGATCTCTGTAGAGCAGTCGAGTAACTTTGGGAGGAAATCGGTCAGTTTCTCCTGAAGATTAGCTGCGAAGACAGAAGACGAATGTGTGTCAATTCGAAATAACAAACAAGTAAGAGTAGCAAATCCTGTGCTGATGTAGGCAGAATAGTCGGTGAGCAAAAGACCGCTTTCTAATAAAAAATCAGATCAGATCAGACAATGTTTATTAATTTGGTAGTTCGTTAATTTGATAAACCGGTAGTAAAGCATAGTAATAAACTATTAATTTAAAAAAATGTCATAAAATCTAATGATCTCAATATAATCAATATGTTGTATTCCAGCTATAAGAGATAATTCGCATCACTTACACTCCATCTCCTGGCCCAAATATGAGCACCAGCGGTTCCTCATGTCCTCCACAGCCACCATGTCCTTCTCCTCCATCTCGTCCAGCAACAGCAGAGGGATGCACGGCACCACCAGCTCGTTCATGATGGTCAGGCCATTGTTGACCTCCGGCTCCTCGCCGCTCTCGAACAAGGCTGTTGCTTGCTCGTTCAGCTTCTGCGGAAATCAGACGTGTACACAAATGCACATTATGTACCTCGTACGGTTCGACGTAAAGCTCTCGGCTTGTGCGCATCTTTCATCCGGCGAGGAACAATTTGGAGCAATTTTTTTTTACGTTACTGACGCAGAGGCGGACGTGCCTGCCAATGCGCTCGCGGCCGCTCTCAAGGGCCCTGCGGCACAAACAACCTTGCAGACCTTCACGAGTCAACTGCGGAATTAGCGAATAGGCGTGCGACGCACTAAAGAGAAAAAAAAGGCAGCACAGTACATTAGCTATGTCAATGTTAGCAGTATTTCCAATTAAAGCACAACAGCGGGGGAAAATAGCCAGGGCTTGACTGTGAGCCAGAGCCCCTGTGCAGCTCCAAAATGGTGGAGGTGAAACGAGGACAACGGCACGGTAATGTGTTTACACTCGCAGCAGCGGCTGCTTCCTAGTCACAGCCCGATGATTACATTAGAGCACAACAGCCGTTTAGGGTTACTGGGTGCGCAAGAACACACACACACACACTCACAGGTCCCAAAGTTCTTAGAAGGAGCATTCACTAAAAGAAAGCCACACTGATTATTCGATGAAGCTAACAAAATGGACAGGAAACCCAAACGCACCAACTCCCAATGTGCTTTGAAGTGCGACAGTAAACGCAGCAAACTTATAAAGATCGCTTCAGATATACAGCCGTTCCAAACGCAAAAGCACTATAGTCATTAAAGTGAAACACTTTTAATGAGCTCAGAGAGGGAGAGGAAAAGGCCAGAGGGATCGTCTACGGTTCCCACGGGTCAGGCGTATGATGAGAAAAACACAAATTGAAACGGTATGACGTGTTTCGATAGAGGCTTTCTGTCTTTCCTCTAATCAGATAGCGAAGTCTCGCGGTGTAAAACTAAGATGATCACAGAGATGCCATAAAGCCTTAACACATTTTTTAAAATGGTTATTCATTTAAACAGTGTTCTTTCTCTAGCTTTTTTTTCTCACTTTCTCTCTCCCTCTCTTGGACACGGACACACACACACACACACACACACACACACACACACACATATTAAAATAACATACTTGACTCTTAAGGATCTAATCAAGCATATCTCATATTCCAGACAGGTTGGATTACACTTTTGGCTTTTAAATTCAAATGAATTGCATCATCCTTCAATTATTTGGGGTAATATAAACTAGGGCAGTGGGTGTGTTAGATCTCCGTGTGTGTGTGTGTGTGTGTGTGTTAGTACTGATTAATGGCGATGGCAGGATTTCAACATCGTCTCTGCACCAATAAAATCAGATGATTAATGGATTAATAAATTCCAGACTATTTTTAATAGTGACACAGTAAGTTTTGAGCAAAGTTTTACTAAAACTACACTGAAGTATCTGGCGCTCCGTGTGTAAAACGCTGTTGAAGCAGGTACTCCATACAGCAGTTTAGTGTTTTGTTCGCTTAAACGAGTCCAAATTAATTGTAACCTACAAGTGTAAGCTTGTCTGCACACTCGGTTTGACTTTATATCTAACCAGTTGTATTTCTGATGGAAATTGCTGCTCCACACAGCTGTGAGACACATATGGGAGGGGTGATCCGGTTCTGACCCCGGGGCTAAAGGCCATGCTAGAGCTGACGCACCCACGCTCAAACACGAACACACACTCACACACTCACCAGCAGGCACTCTCTGCGATAATGGCCTATGAGCTCTTCGTCATGCCCTCGGTAGGGTCCTTTGGACAGCAGCTCTTTGTTGTACTGATACGAGTACACCAGGTACATCAGCGCCTCCACATAACTGCAACAGAAAAACAGAAGAGCACGGCACCGTGATAATTGACACGTGCGCAGATATTTTACAGTAAACTAGGCCCCGGCGTACTACTCGAGCCGACACAATATTATTATTAAAACGTTTCTTATTTGTCTGCATTTAATTGTCACTGTTGCAAATAATCTATAATTAAACATACTAATGAAAAGATTTACATTTCTCACTAGGCCCTGACCCTGCACTTGACAAGAGAAGTACAAAAACCTAGAGATTACACTGCCCCCTAGTGGAGATTTCGAAAGAAGATGAATTTTTTCCTTTTTATTATTTAAAAAAGCAACACTACATCTTAAGAAAAGACGGGTTTCTCGGATGTATTTACCTTTTCTTCTGAAACAGCTCGAGGCCAATCATTAGCAAGATCGTGGTCTCACGGAAATTTCTGTAGTCCTGATGCCACATCTATTCACACAAATCTCCAATCAGACCACACGAGTAACAATATGCAAAAACAATAGATGACATTACTCTTAAAACAATTGAGTGTTTGAACTAATCTACAGTATGGTGCAAAAGTCTTAGACCACCATAAGATTAGGTGTTTCAGCAAATGTTATAATGACCATACAGAATTAGTGCTCAGGCGCTTTGTAAATTTGTATGCAGTATTTAAAATATTAATAATAATAATAATAATAATAATAATAATAATAAACAGTTTCTGAAGTGGCAAGTATTTAGCGTGACCTTGAGCAACAGCAGGAACCTGGCTCACGTAAACCGAAGTGGAATAGAACCCTAATTAATCTCATTGCTATCACCTGTACATGTCTTACTATTTAATGTCAAACAACCTGCTTTAAAAAAAGCTCTTTTACACCAGGCTTTATTGAAACTTCCTAATAAGAACAACTCCCAAATCACATCCTTTTATTTAAAATGCTAAAGATCACAGAAATTGTCAGACATGAAACCATACTTTTGCATCAGCACGGTCACTCTCAAAGAAAAATCAGCAAACAAACTGGCTCCTCTAGATGAAGGATTATAAAGATGTATTGAAGCTGTTCTGATGGAGAGGTCAGAGATAAAATAATAATAATAATAATATAAAATAAAATGGAAAAAAAGGACAGGAAAGCCAATGAAAACTTTCCAGAAAATCCGATGAAGCTTTTCATTTTCTTTTTGAGAGACAGGAAGTCCAGAAAGAACCTGGCTCAGCATCTGGCAGTTTTATCTGGATGCCAAGTTGACGCTTCTGAATAATCTTGATTAGGAATGGTATTTAAACAGACTGGATTATACTGTACTTAATTTCAACAGTCTGCTATAATGGCTCAGGACCACAGGTTGCATTTGATCATCACTGCACACCTCAAAAACATTTAACCGTATTAAATGGACATTCAGAGTCTGGTTCTTCTCAAGGTTTCTTCCTTATGCCATCTCAGGGAGTTTTTTCCTTCCCACAGTCACCACTGGGTTGTTCATTAGGGGCAAACTTACACTTATAAAGAACAAATTCATTCTTTATTACAACACTGTCTGTCTAAAGCTACTTTGACACAAAGTCTATTGATTAAAAGCGCAATACTAATGAAAATGAATCGAATTGATTTAAAGGATAAGACATGTTAAAGCTCACAAAGATAGTAATTAGAATCAGTGGAAAACAGTATTATAGAGTGATGACTCCAACTAAATTTTTGGGTCAGATCAACAACCCGTGATAAAAAAGAGCTGAAGCAAGTGGGGCTGAAACGTTTCTCCAAGTAACTTGAATAATTTGGATGCAAAAAAAGAATTGAGGCAAATCATGTGCCTTGATGCATTTAGTCAATTTAACTACACACGGAGCATTGTGTTTCCCAACGGACCATTATTACTGATGCACCACTTGCTAAACTTTTAAGGCACAGCGTAATGAAAAATGGATGAGCGCGTAAAAAAACAGCGAAGGGCGAGGAGAAGATTCTGGCCAAAGAAAACGTTTGAGATCATTTCAAACTAAAATCACCGTACAGTGCGTTTACCTTTTTAAAATTTTTGAGTAATTTGAAATTTATTTTTAGATTTATGATTTTTTAAATGTATATATTTGTATTCGCATTTTGATGTAATATGGAAATAAAATGCAGTAAATGGGTTTAATTTTCACAGATATTCTTGTATGCAATATCAGCAATAGGAATTAATTTTTATAAAATTGAAAATATAGTGTATATTTAGTATTGCTCTTTAATTAAGAACATTTACTTCCTATACGATTACTTGATCGGCCCTAGAAGAGAGATGGAAGTATGAGTGCTGATGGTCCTAAATGAAACATGGTGGAGGCTCTGTCCTGGTTTGACAGTAACAGAAAGTACAGACAGGTTTTAATTCATCGTGCCGTTCCGTCTGGAAAGCAGGGTAAGAGCATGATAATGATCTCAAGCTCACTGCTAATGCAGTGAAATCATATTTGGAGAGAAAAACGACTGATAAAACACTGACAGTCATGAACCTAAACAGAGAGTTCAGACTCAAACAAAGGAAGTATGGGATCACCTGGACAAAATAAAATTGAAATCTAAAGAAGAACTTCAGAAAGTGCTAAACGAAGCCTGGTATAATATACCAGAAAAGTACTTCAGAAAACTTTAGGACAGTCGATCCAACAGTGCTTAGTGCAGTTTTGTTTTGTGTACATATTTCTTGTATTTCTGTTTGTATCTTAAAAGCCCAAAATATATGAATGCTCACGAATAAACTGTGCCAAAACACCAAAGCTTTTTTTGGTGACAGTACTGACTTCTGCACAGTACTGTATATAATTCCTTCTTTCTGAAATAAATAAGGAAATGTATACTGCTCCAGTGTTTGTGAAAAACCCTGAAAAACACAATAACATAGGCTTCTCTCAATTTCTTCAACTTTCACACTTCACAGAGCATCGATGGTGACAGCAGCTAGTGTTACAGACCCACGTGTGCTCAGAATAAGAAGTATTCTGTAAATTAGAGCCTTTAGGATTACAGCAGTAGTCTTCATTTTTTCGGGTGAGATTAGACAAGGAAGTAATTGGAGACTAACATTAGATCATGTTTTGGGATTTCACAGTTTATTTACTTCAAATGGCACTTTCAACAAAAAAAAAAAACTAAATCTGTGTACCTTTTTATGCTGGAAAAAAAAGGAATTACTATATAAAAAAAATTTGTAAACCTTTTTTTATTCAGCTTTTTATCTTTACAAGTTTAAAGCCAATAGCTTGTTCATTTTGTTCACACTATGAGCAAAAGTATTTGGACACCTGATTTTTTTTCCCCGAACTGTTGTACAATGTTTTGAATGTGGTAGCATTTTCCCTTCACATGAATTAAGAGATCCAAAACTGCTCCAGCATGATAATGCCCCTGTGCACAAAACCAGCTCCCTGAAGATCTACTGTACCTGGGTTGGATTGGAAGATCTCCTGTTTTAGATCTCTGACCTTAACACTAATGAACACCACTGGGGTGAGTTAGAACACCGACTGCACCCCAATCCTCCTCACCCTACATCAGTCTCAGACTTTACTAACACCCTTATTGCTGAATGTGCACAAATCTCCACAAGCACACTCCAAAATTGTGGAATATCTTCCCAGAAGAGTGGAGGATATTATGACAAATATGGACTAATTGTAAAATGGGACTTTCAAAAAGCACATACCAATCTTATGGTCAGGTGTCCACAAACTTTTGTGCATACTGAATATTTTGCACTGTGTAGTTTTGAAATGATGCTAATTAGAATATGAAGTTGATGGTGATGATCCTTTTCTAAGAGAAACCATATACACAGACTAAGCTGTTGAAACAGCTAAGTCACATCAGCTGAGCTCAAAACAAGTTTAGAATTAGTGAAAAACAAAAATATAAATGCATTACATACACATGAGTTTATAAATATTGTTATGGGGGATAAAAAAAAAAACCCACTGACCTCGTATTCCTCCATGTTGACTTCTTCGGGCTTGATGAGGTCGAGCTTGGCACGCGCCACCTTCATGATGCTCTTACATCTAAGGAAGAAAGTATATCGGCATTTAGAGCTCGCTGTGTGACTCGCCAGCTAATCTGAGAAATATAATGGCTAGACGGTGAGCTGTGTCCCGAGGCCTCATGCCTGAGGCTATGAATCATTCTTTATTACTGTGAGCAAAATGGAAAACTGCGCTCCGGAGCTGTGTGTTTGGGCCGCGCTCAGATAAATCTAATTACGCTCCTCAAAATAGAGGAGGAGGAAATCAATTCGCTTATAAATATGGCTTGTGTGGCACACTTGGCATGGTACAAGCCCACAGGGGGAAGGGCCCGGGCGTTCAGGAACAGAAGCAGCAGAGCCATATTTTGGTTTGGGAGCCGAAAAAAACAGATGGGCTCGGATTTTTCTGCCACATACCACAGAGTAGTATCTCAAGTGTTCCAGCAAGAACACAGACATGCTGTCTCACAGGAAGACCATCAAGAGTTATAGTGCCAGTGACTGGAATTGTCTGGATGAAGTCATTTAGCTAGTAAAGTTGGTCATTCAGATTCTTTTGTCTGTCTGTCTGTCTGTCTGTCTGTCATACAAATAGCCTTTATTCATATTTAATATCACATCATTTTGATTATACTGCTAGGGAAATGATTCTTTTTGTTTTTTTGGTCCATAAAACTGACACAACAACCACAAGATTAAAAATCTTATTTAAAAATGTGCATTTAATTAAATAATTAATTAATTAAACTATTTAACTTTTATACCAGGCTGGTTCAGCCTAGAAAATAAAATATTTAGACTTTTTTTATTATTATTTTTTTTTTACCTCTCGTCAAAGCCGAGGTTTCTGTCTGCAAACTGCATGAGCAGTGTTCTCTCCAGGATCTTCTTTGGCGCCTGGTTCTGGATGAAGTAAACGATGATGTGCTGCAGCCGATGGTCGTTCTGAGGTGCTGTGTCTTCCTGGGCCAACCGCACCAAACGACTGTACTCAACTTTAAGTGCCTTGAATAACAAACAGGAAGAGAAAATATAATGAACCATACAGAAAAAAAAAATAAAAATAAAACAACAGTGACAAACTATTCATTAAAGCTGCAAATCATTATTAGTGTATCTATCCATCCATCCATCCATCCATCCATCCATCTATATATATATATATATATATAGTTAAATGGTAGCGAAGTTGCAGTTTTCAGTTTAATCGTAAGTGTGTAAGCATTTGCTCCCATTATGAATGAGCATTCATTATGGCCATTTGGTTAATAATGTAAAGAACGAGAACAGACCAGACATCAGAAACATGTCCTCTTCCACCACTCAGGAGTCAGAAATGTCCCAGCAAAGCATTTTGTAGATCTTTGTGTGTGTGCTTACATTAGTTTACACTAATGTAAACAACGGTGTGTTTACCTGCTGAGTGCGCCACTCACTGCTTTCAAATGCGTAAGTACTGTAAGTGCCATAGTTGTGCGAAAGTGAAGCAAGTTTATATTCAGCTTTAATGTGCTTATATACAACATTCGACTATCCATCTGATGGTACAGCATGATACACAAGAGGACGAGCTTTTACAGAACAATCATCAAGACTATGAAGTTTAGTCTCTCTGATAATTCTTTTAAAAAAGGAAAAAGAAAAGAATATGACTTTGAACAACTTGTTACACCCAAACAAACTACTGCAAGTGTATATCAGCGGTCCCCAACCTTTTTTGCATCACAGACCAGTTTTATGCAAGAAGATTTTTCCATGGAAAGAGGCAGGGGACCTTATATTGTCTCATGCAATAATGTGCGCATTATATCTATATTATACATAATATGATATCATTATTAATCTAATTACACACGATCAGGCATAACATTCTGAACACCTGCCTAATATTGTGTTGGTTCCCCTTTTGCTGCCAAAGCAGTTCTGACCTGCATTAACAGCATTAACTTCTGCAGCAATCTGAGCTGCAGGAGCTCGTCTTTTGGATCGAACCACACTGGCCAGCCTGCGCTCCTTACGTGCATCAGTGAGCCTCGGCTGCCCATGACCCTGTCGCCGGTTCACCACTGTTCCTTCCTTGGAGCACTTTTGATAAATAGTGACCACTGCAGACCGGGAACATCCCACAAGAGCTGCAGTTTTGGAGATGATCCAACCCAGTCGCCTAGACATCACAATTTGGTCCAAAACTCACTTAAATCCTTAAGGTTGCCTAATTTTTCTGCTTCTAACATCAACATTCAGAATAAAATGTTCACTTGCTGCCTAATATATTCCACCCACTAACAGGTGACATGATGAAGAGATAATCAGTGTTATAATGTCAATGTTTTGCCTGATCGGTGTATAATGAAAATGTAACTCACCATAATGCAGTATCAGTGGGAGCTTAATTTAATGACGCATAGGGAAAGAAAAACTGACAAACTGCATAAACAGTAGAGTATAGAAATCAATAAAATAGAATGACAATAAAAATGCTAAAGTTTTTATGCTTGCTTTGTAAACCTGGTACCAAGTGATCCATGGCCCGGTACCGGTCGGTGGCTCGGTGGTTGGGGACCCCTGGTATATATGATGCTAAAAAATTTTAGTGCCATGCAGCATCTCTCAGGTGATTTTAGTTTTTGTTATTGAAGACATTCAAATTTATGCATGCCTTTAGCGAAGCTTTCGAAAGTGTAGAAATCATTCATCTAAAAGAAGCTTACAATAAAATATAGATCACAAGAATAAAATGACACCAATCAATGATGGTATTTATTCACAAATGACTGCGATATACTCGACCTACAACAAAACATAAATGAATGATCAATTAGTCTTCGATTCTGAGTGCGCATTCATAAAAACGATGTTTCTATATGTACTTGTAGATGGTGAAAGTCTCGTAACCGACAACAACAAATAAAATAAAAAAATAAATAAAAAAAGAGACAATGAATTGATATCAGTTATTAGACATCTTTCCTGACAGACTGAAAAACAGATGGCAGCTCTCGCTGGGACTCAAAACTGATCCAGATCACAGCAGCGTGAGTTGTGAGAGTTTGACCACTGCTGATGATTTATCTGTCAACTGCTATTCCAGCACAGGCACCGTCACAGCCCACTGAAACAGACGATTAGTGTCTTAAGAGCTGTCAGTCATCTGACTCCCTGTCATGGTGGCACTGCCAATCAACAAGACAAGTCAAGGGAGGACAGATGTAGCAAAATCTAGAACGATTATAAAAGGGGAGAAAAATGCAGGCAGCCAAAAGGCAAATAAAACCACGGCTTTAAAAACATACGTCAAAAAATGACTCTAGATGTGCTGGCGGGACGTATACAATTGCGAACGAGTTACTGTGAGCCACAGTTCACGATTAAACTACAAACACATCTGCGAGGAGCAATAATCGGGGTCTAAGAACTCCTTCACAAATCTATTCAACCCCACAAAACCGCACGCAATACAATCCACAATCTGTGACAGAGGCATGACTGGATCTCAACACTTTGAATTATATTTGCATATTATGCAAATAAGCTTGCAAGTACCTTGCGCTTAATGATTCCTTTGTCTTGTTGCCTCCTAATTCAGGAGATACGTCAGGCAAATGAGACCCATCTAGTGGGATGGAGTGTTACCTATTTGCAAATTTGATTTTACTATGACTTATGGTTTGACCTGCAGGAATCCTTTTGTTTAGAAGGAAGAGAAGAAAAGCGTAGGAACATGAAGAATCCTGACAAAAAAGGTCTAATTTTTTTGGGTACAAACACAATAAGGTTGTAGCATTTGGTGCTTGGACCCCAAGCTATATTATCTAACTTCTAGCACAATTTTACATTTCAGTCTTGGGAGCACATCTGCAGATGTGAACTGACACTGAACTATGTACTGAGAAGGAAATTGACTTATGCGTCATGGCTGAGCTTACACAGTTTTGATCTCTTTAATGTTTCATCCGTTATTATAAATAACAGCCCGCCATACAGTGTCAGAAACTCTGCCGACTGAGACTGTGTGGTCTGAGGCATGCTATTGCATTAATTTGGCTAAACTGTTTCGTTAAATGCGAACACACAGAAGGTTAAGCACAATCACTGGAGTTGCAGGCATGAACAGCACAAAAAAGTACCTTGAAGAAGGCTGCTTCAGGACCAGACTTGTCATACACACTCCTGGCTTTGCCAATGGCCATTATAATACCCTGCATGTTTGGAGTCATCATTGTCTACCCAGGGAAGGAAACAAAGTTTATACCATATTGCCCTATAATCTACCCTGAGCAGTCACACAGGGATGCCAATCACAGTACGACATTCAATCAGCAATGGCACAGCATCAGCATCAGAAAAACAGGTGCACACACAGACACACACACACAGACACATCACAGCAAACTCGCTGCACTTGCTACAGTAATAGTCATGCAGAACAACCACCTAATGAACAAATGTCTTCAGTGCCTAATCCACGCAAAATCATGCTGCCTAGATTTAAACCTCTTCACGTGCATCTCTACTAGATGACGACACACGGAGCTGTGCTGTGTTAGGAAAATAACTGACAATGGTGTGAGCTTGCATCAAATCCGGCAAATCTGCTGTTACTGTTGATTATTTTCCATTATCAGAATGACCCGAAGTGTTTTTTTACATTCCTAGTACACCACAGCATTTTTCATCCAACCTAACAGTTAGAATTAATCTTGTTGGACATCCCTTTAAAAAAAAAAAAAAAGTTTTTTAATATACAAGGTGGTATCAAAGCATTTTGAGACTAGTTTTTTAAAAACGCCAGCAGATGGCAGCACAAGCCTGCACGCATAGTCCGAGGTAGCACTGACCTTAAGTTAGTGTGCCAAAAAACCTCATCCTGTGTACCTCCGGAGCTGTGAAACTGGTGCTGTCCCGATCGTGTGCGTTACCATGTCTGCTACTCTGATCTACTACCGTGCGCACCCTGTCACCGAGATCTCCTCACATGTAGGAAACAACATGATCTCACTTCTGCACCCACCCTACTCGCCAGATTTGGATCCTGCTTTCTTCGCCCGCTTCCCCAAGATCTAGGGTACGATTCGAAAAGAAGACTTCCAATACACATTCCAAAAATGGCAGGAATGCTGGATAAATGAAGTAATCAGAGCTAGTCTCAACACTTTTTGATACCACCTAGAATATAACGACAATAGTGGTAGTGCCTTTACCAGCCTCACCTCTTCTAGATATTATGACAAAATATAAGACAAAAATCCACGTCTTGTTACTGAGAAAACGTTAAGCACAATGTCCATTAGGCTAAGACTTTCCAGTGGGGCAGAAGTTACAGCTTTAATTCAGACTGTTACAAAACTCTGACACTAGAGACTCCTTCCAGAGCATCGCCTCTCAGAAAGGCGAACGCGTCAATGATTCTCAGGTTTTTGGAACTATTTATTATACCACTTGGTGTACGTGAAACATCAATCAGTTTTTTTGGAACTTAAAAAAAAGCACAGTAATGTTAACCTGAGATTTGCCATTCAGCAACTGCTGACCAATCAGTCAAATTGCACTGCACTGAAAGTCCATTCAACACATCAATGATGTTTTTTTCTGTCTGGTCTAGACAACAGATCTGTTCCATGTACACCGTAAAATAGTTCCATGCAATAAAACTGTTTTAAACTCAGTATCTTAGTCAGACTAACTAAAAGAAGTCTGTGCACATGTCTGCTATTTGTATAAAGAAGCAGAAGATCTGTGTAGATACAAACAAACTGTTAATGATGCAGCTGCTAAACAGTACCGGAAAATCCAAAAATAAAATTAAAAAAAAACACACACACACACACACACACACACACACAAACATAAGCAGAATGGGGCGCTACCTCGTCATCATACCCCCCCTCTCGTGACTGAATGACGAAGGTTCCTACGTGAGGGATGGCCACCTCCACCACTCGATGGGGAGAGGCTGCGGTGGAGGCGGAGCCATCCTCTGTGGGGTCAGGGGAAGGGGTTTGGGCAGGGGGTGCTTGGGTCTCAGTCTTCAGGCACAGAAACGAGGAAATGGTGCGAGAAAAACAGAAAAGAGAGAGAGACAGCGACAGACGGTGAAAAGGGAACAGCTGGGAGAAAAGAATAATGAGGACTGAAATGAATAAATAAACATATACATAAATAAATGAAACCCATTTGGATCCGGGTCACAATGTTCGTTCGCAAAAATTAACATGAAACACAAACCTCAGCCTCGAAGATAAGAGATCCCCAGAAGCACAGAAAGATAAATACAAGTGGAGAAAAATAATTGTTCTTTTCTAATTTGGCTTATAATGTTGGAGAAAACAATTAGAAAGGATGAAAGCGCAAATACTAATAATAGGCAAGTAACAGACTATAAATCCCGCTCTGAGAGGACGACGTATTTATTTTACTCCCAATGGACCGACCCAAAGACTCAATATTCTGATGGGATGCATGTTTAGTGGCACAGAACAAAAAGACTTGTTATGAGCGATCAGAATGAAACTCTATGGCGGTTATTCAAGTATTATTCTTTGTTTTGAAGAAATACCCCATGAACTTGAGCGGTCGGTGTCAGGGGCAGCACTAAGTACTTTTTGTGTTGTTTAATTAAAAAAACTTTTGAATTCTTTCTGCTTGAAGCACAAACACAAAAAAATATAAATATTATTCAGGCTTTTCTGTAGATTTAAAAACTAAATAAATAAATACAAATCTAAAAGTAAATTCTTTAAGTACTTGGTTTGAACGATGCTGAAATCATTGTCTCGGTAAAGCTAAAAAAAATTTGACATCACAAGATAGTGGACTGGACAGAAGTAAATAGTGGTGAGGTTAAAAGAAGGTTAGTTAATGCTCGCTAGTTGTTTTTGGATCTTAATTGTATAAAGTGTCAATCTTAAGTTTTCTATAAAACTCCTTTAAGGATTTAGAGACATTTGCGTGGGAAATATTACTGCACACATGGATAAGTTTTCTTGGATTTACACACAGGTTTACTTTCTTAAACTTTATAATTGAACCCTATATGTTTAACCAACTAATGTGTTTACAGTGACTGATCTGAAGTAAATACCATAACACACCATAAATGCTATATCCTAAACCTGGTGGTTAAAAGCAGAATGAATAAGGGAGGAGAGTTAGTAAAACAAAAACTTGTTGACGTGTGATAGAATATGAGAAAGTAACACATGATCTAATGAGGAAGACATGGGTGCCATATCTACCCCAAAATAAAGTCTGCAAAATACATCATTTGCATTGATGAGGCGAAAAGAGTCACTGAGATATAAGACCCAAACGTACTCACAGACGTCCCCGCCAAAGTAATCTAGTCTCCCAGAAGGTCGTCCGAGTTCATTAGAAAAAGAGAGAAAACGAGCTAAAGGCCCCACAGGAACTGACCCAGACACCACTCGTCTGGCTCCTCAGCATGCGTGCGTCTATCTGTGTGTCTGTGTGTGTGTGCACACACACGTGTATGTGTTTTCTTACAGCGTAAAGCAGAGCCTCGGGATTCTTCTCATCCTGTTCAGCTGCAGCTTTGTTGATGGCTCTCTCCGTGTCCTCCTGCAGGTGTTTGGAGTCATCCGTAGGCGACGGCTGCTCCATGTAGTCCGGGTCCTGCTGGCAAGCTGAGAGTCCCCACGCACACACACACACAGCGCATTGGCAACTCATTACGACACTCAAAATCTCTGGACAATATGTGAAGAGTCTCTGGAGTGGTTTAGGTCCACCTGTTTTCAATTGCATACGATGGGTCTTTTCAGAAAATAGTTTCACTGCAATTGCGATCCTCCTAACGGCCATAATCCGTCTGACATTACGTGTTTTACCACAGTGCTGTTTGATTTTCAACTCTGAATGATCACAAAGTGTTGATTTTTTTATAACAGCAGCTCGTCTAGCAGCACAGCTTAAATTCACAGGTTTATATAAATATGCTTGCTCTTTTAGTTTGTTGTTTTCTTTAGGAACACCGGGAGACGTCTACGGTCATGGGGCAACATTACATAAAGCTCATAGGCAAAGCTATAACTTTTTCACGAACACTCGAGAAATCTTCAATCCATAGTTTTCAGACTTTGTGCTTGTTTTTTTGCCGTTTGTAAAAGGTTAAATGTATGTCGTCTCATTCTTACAAATGTTGACTGGTAAGCTGCTCTAGTATATGAAGTATAAAAAAACTTAAGGATGTACAGTTATATGAAAATAATTACAATAATCTTTGGGGTGGAGATAAATCTCTATAGTGGGCAGGCAGTATTGGCGTAGTTTTCGTACACACCTCTAGGTAAGTTGTACAAGTTCCTACATGACGCCTGTGTGAGAAAGTCCTGTACTTCCCCTACTCCGCTCTCTGACTCAACGCACGTGTATTCATATGTATGGTGTGTGGCGAAGGCTGACCCATGTTCTCAGCAGGGTTCGTCTCGGTGCTGATGGGAAGAGGAGACGCAGCAGCGGCTGCAGCTGCGGCCTTGGCCAGCTTCTCCTGGCGGGCTTTCATGGCCTGCATGGCATCCCACTCCTTCAGCTCGCGCTCGAAATGCTGGTTGTCCTCCTTCACATACTCCTTCAGGTCAGGAGGCAGCTTATCTAGGTCACTCAGCACCTGGCCAGTCTCCCTATCAAACTCCTCTGAGATACGCAAACACACACACACACACACACACACACACACACACACACACACACACACACACACACACACACACAAAGGCTTTTGTTCGCAAACTCCACAGAGCCAATGTCAATATCTTACGCCTCCTTCCCAGATGTAAAAGCAAAAAAAAAAACATTCTCAGCACCCAGACCATTACATATTATAAAAAACATTGTTATTATTTAATTAATTAAAAAAAAAGTTTTAGTTTTTTTTCCTCAATAAATAACGATTTACTTTTATGCTTCATAATGCATATCTGTATCTTGGTATGGAACACATTATTTTTTGTATTTTTCAAAAATGTATTCCTTTCAGTCGAAGAAATTTATCCTTTCCAGGTTTTTTTTGTTTTGTTTTTTTTATCCAAATGCAGCCAATAGAAAGATGCATAACCAAATTTGGTCTAAAGATCCACCATTTTCCACACAATAGTTTATTTTATCAGTCAAACTTAATTCTGAACAGTAAAAACGAGGGGGTTAAAAAACAACAGCAGAAGCCAGATATCTGTGAGATAAATTAACCTGCAGCAGAAATCTAAATGAAGGTAAGTAGAATGACACTGTGTGTGTGTGTGTGTGTGTGTGTGTGTGTGTGTGTGTGTAACAAAGTGCTATATGCATAATAATATTGTTGTAAAAAGCACTTTTTGGACAAGTGGGCTCATCAGGTTACTACATTAAGTGCCGTAAGCTTCTGTGTAATTACCTTGGACGAGGAAGGGCTTTTTATCGTTGATGTACATGAGGCAATACGCGCTGGCGTTGCGGTAGCCGCCAAACGAGTCCCTCACCAGCTCCTCCCACGATGACTTGGTCACCGAGATGTCGTTGTATTTCATCCAGCAGCCGTGTTGTGGATCATAGATGTACGCCCAGTAGTGGCCTGCGTTGGCCTGGCCCTCGTGTACCAGGACGGCGTGCAGCCGATACGGCACCTAAAACCACGGTAACAAATTTCAAAACGTCATCAAAATAGTCTTTGTTAATATCATTTTAAGGTGTAAAAGTTTTGCTTTTTAACAGTTAATTTTTAAATAATAAAAAAGTTATAGTAAAATAATCTACAATTTTCACATTGACACCCTGGTGGTGATTATTTCCCAAAAACGGCAGGTCCTGAAGTGTTTTTTATGTCCAGTCCTCATTATAGCAGCCATAGATATAGTAATATACTAATCATATAATATACTAATAATACTAATAAATAAAAATGCAGTTGTAGGTGTTACCAAGAAATCAATTCAATTTTTGTAATCTAGCACTAAACACACAAAATATTGTGCAAAATTCTAAAGGCACCATTTGTTGTTTCAGCAATGGTATAATGACCATAGATAATTATTTCTCAATCTTTTTAGTGGAATACAACCAGAAAATACAGAAAAATTATATGCAGTATTTAAAAAGTAATCAAGAACCAAGAAGTAACTCTCTCTCTATGATATAGTGATTTAGTATTTAGTGTAACCTTAATAAGCAATAGCAGAAACATGAACCTTAAACCTAAATGGAACCCAAATGAAGGTCATTGCTAACACCCATATTTGTCCTTATTCCATGTTAAAATGACTGCAGAGAAAATGGTCTACTCCACCAAGATTGTGCAAGATCTTTAAACCTTTTACAGTCTGAAGATGCCTAATCAGACATTCTCTTTGTGGAAGGGTAGCAGCCAAGAAACCATTTTTTTGGATGGGAAATAGGGGAAAAGCTAAGATACGCTAAAGCTCACAAAGATTGGAATGACAATCAGTGGAAAAAATAATTATGGAGTAATCTAAACAGATTACAGAGGGAAAGAGGTTGAAGGATGAGTGCTTGTGGCCTTTAATGAAACATGGTGGAGGCTATTTTGTGGTTTGAGGCTGCATTTTTGCTAATGGTGTTGGTGATGTCCAAACTGATGGGATCATGAATTAGTACAGAGAAGCTTTAATTGATCATGCCATTCCTTATTAAGCGGGGTAGCAGCATGATAACGATCCTAAGCACACTGCTTAATGCAGTGAAATCATATTTGAAGAGAAAAACAGCTAATAAGACTCTGACAGTAATGGATTGGCCTCTACAGAGTCCAGACCTGAACATTATGGAAGGCAGTAGAAAATCAGCTGGACAGAGAAAAACAACCTAGATATGAAGACGTATTATAGAAATGTATACATGTTTCCTGTATCTTAATAAAGAATTCAAAAATTAACATGAATGCTTATTAAAACTTTGCTAAAACAATAAAACTGGTTGTGTCCCAACACTTTTTCACAGTACTGTATATTTCATAAGTATAGCTCACCTGCATCATGGACTTGTCTGAGTACATGAGCTCGATGGTTCTGTGGATTCTGGATATACTCCCTTGTAGATCTGGCATGGTAAGTACAAGGTAAGTGTGTGATGAGCGTCGACATGACGTAAATATGGAAAGTGTGTGTGCTGTTTTTTCAATCACTGCACCTCGAGTATCATTCTCCACCTCATTCCTCCAGCGGTGCAGGCAGCCCTCGAGCACATGGAGCTCCTCCTCTGTGATGTGGCGAGGCGCAGGGTGCATGGGCAGGTCAGGCGGCACACGTGATTGGGTGAATGGCTTGTGGATGGGCACGCGCTGCTGCTGAGACTGCGGCTGAGGCTGAGGAGAAGCCGCAGTTCCATCTGGAGTGGCTGAAGTGCCCTGCTCTGGCACACTGCAGGAAAATTAAGGTGTATTACAATTTACAATCATTACACCTTTTACGCTATGACATAACACACAATTTATTCAACCGAGCAAGGCATAAAAACATAATCAGGGTCATGTAGATGGAACAAATCAGAAAACTGTTTACAGATTCATCAGACCAAGTCAAGTAATACCTTGGTGGAGGAATCACCAGTGCTGTTGTGCCACCAGGTGGTGCTGATGTGTCAAAATCCTCTATGGGTGAAGTGCATACAGGCTTGCTGGAGGCGAACTCCATTGCGTATTGAAGAACGTCCGCCAAAGGAAACCTCTTAGGACCAGAGCCATAACTGAGATACCTGAAACAGTGAGGCAGAATATTATTGTGAATACTGATCTCATACACACGAGGGGGGGAGAGAAAGAGAGAGAGAGAGAGAGAGAGAGAGAGAGAGAGAGAGAGAGAGAGAGAGAAGGGGGTGTAAAGCAAGAGGGGAGGAGAAAAAGAGACAGGGGTGAATCGGAGATTGAGAGTCATCCAGATTGCCAGATCTATAAATATAACCTAAACAAACTAGGCTTTTAAAGAGAGACAAAGTGGTGAGGTGAAGAGAATGAGAGAATAAGATAGACAGAAAAATAGATATTAGGGAAGATAGAGAGGAAAAAGTTGGAGACAGGCAGAGAGACAACTTAAAAAAGGAGCTGAAAGCGAAAAAAATACAGAAGGTGTGTGAGAGACAAACAGAGGTAAAGAAGGAAGAATAGACAAGAAAGAGGGAGATATATGAGACTGTGTCAGATGCCAATTACATTTATATAATGAAATTGGCATCTGACATATATCTCATATATATATCCCTCTTTATATATCCTGCTCAGGTATTTCTCGAGACCCCTTTGCGATATTGCCTTACAAATATTTACAATGTCACAGATTTCAATTACACTCCCGAAGACATTTTGTGTCTGAGACACAAAGCACTTTAGTCCATGTCGTAGTAACGCTCACCGAGAATTCAACACTGTTCTACATTTTCCTCCCTAAAGAAGGCTACTATTTTTACCTCTCGAGCCGCTGCTGGAGGACAGTTAGGTGCTCTTTCAGTCTTCTGATCTCTTCCCGCTTGATCCGTGTGATTTCACGATTCCTGTCCATGTACCTGAGAAGATGTGGGAAAATGTGTTTTATTCAAAACCTAAATCCGAATGCACACGAATAACAGAAAAGAAGGTCACTCACCTGTCCATGTAGAGTATTGAGGGAAACTCTAGCTTGTTATGGATCTTCTCGGGTCTGCCTAAAGCCTGGTTAAACTCAAACCGTGAGAGCTCGAAGGTTAAAACTGGGGGAAGTTCAGTAAACCAGTGCTGAGAAGAGAAAAAACACAATCAACATATTTGATGGCAAGTGCACACATACATGACCAGCAGAATGAAGACAGATTGCTCACCTCTTGTCCAGATTTGGCACAGTTTTCAGCAGAATGCAGAGACTCGATCTCGCCCTCCACCATGGCCGCCTCCAAACACTCATGTAGGTCTTTGAAGCCGTTTACCTGTAGTGGGTACTGTCCAAACATCTCAGTATTCTCAAACTTCTTTCCTAAAAGAAAAACAAGACATCTAAAAAACACATCAACACCTTGATCCATTCATTTAACAGATTCCCCTTTAAATAAGTCGTGACTCCCAAAACTAAAATCCCAAAACATTGGCGCTATTCTGAACACATCTGCGATTTCAGCATGATTACTGTTAGAACAAAGACCAAGCATGACGTTCTGAGAGAAACTGGGCAAATCTGCCACAGAGACGTTTGACATGCTGCAATGAGTTGTTCTCTGCTACTCGCCAGATCTGGCTCCTGCAGACTTCGCCCTCTTCCCGAGGTTGGAGATCCAGCTCAATGGTCACCGTTTTGACACCATTGCAGAAATCCAGCGCGAATCGCAGAAGGTGCTTGACACACTGACTGTTATGAAGGTGTGTAAACGATAGTGTGTAAGCGTAGAGGCCGTTCTTGTGTGTGTGTGTTTGGGGTCATTATTATGTTGGAAAACTTTTGTCCCAGTTTTTGAAGGGAGGGCATCATGTACTGCTTCAAAATGTCATAGCACATGTTGGAATCCATGTGTCCCTCAATGAACTGCAGCTCCCCAGTACCAGCAGAACTCATACAGCCCCAGACCATGATGCTACCACCACCATGCATGACTGTAGGCAAACACAATTTTCTTGGTACCCCTCACCAGGGCGTCACCATGCTCATACGTCTGGTTTTTAAAGCAGCTTCTGCGCCTGACGCACAGGAAACATGAGGCCTGTTCATAGAAGAAACCATTTTGGAAAACCTCTGTATGACCCTGGCCACTGTACTGTAACTCAGTTTCACAAAGTTACTGATCTTCTTATAGGCTCGGCCATCTTTGTGGAGAGCAACAATTTTATTTCTCAAATCCTCAGACAGTTCTTTGACATGAGGTGCCATGTTGAACATCCAGTGGTCAGTATGAAAAAACTGTACTCAAAGCACCAAATTTAAAACTTTAAAATGTAAAACTTCTCTATTACAAGATACACAAATTTGTATGGTCCTGTTAAGCAGACAAAACCATGATGAAGAGGACATGTGGCTTTGCATGGTTACATGACGTACAGTACATGAAAGATACAATATTACATATGCATATACACACACATATATATATCCCTTGTTTTTGTGTTATTTGAGCTGAAGACGGTCTTGAATCGAATCCATCTATCAGGTCGGAGAAATATCCGTCTGAACTCTAAATCAAAGATGAATGGAGGCCTGTTGATCTCACACACAGGACCAAAACTCTCCACAACTTAAAATTCCTTACCTTCAAGGACACCTACAGCCAGAAAGCGACCATAAAACAGCTCGACCATTGGGTTCTTTGGCTTCTCACCCTCTCTGTATAGAGAGAAAAAAAAAATAAAACTGAGTGAGGAAATCAGGTGAACTTGGGGGAGCATTAACCCTGGCATCCCATGGGTCATGCTGGTTGCTTATTCAATGGAACTAATCGAAGTCATGTGGTTAAATGCAGCTCATTTATCATCACAGAGCTCAGATAATGGCTAGCATACATACTAGGTAAAAGATCATAGGTCATTTTGATTGATGAGGGTGTGAGGTTTGAGAGAAAAGAGCAGGAAAGTCGGCTGTACGTCATAAAAACTGAAGGTCTTCCACATGAGCAGATGTGTGCTGGTGCTTACCTGTCTTCCTCTGCTTTCATCTGGAACGCGTCCTCTAGCCAGTCCAGCAGTTTGTGAGTGAACTCACTTACATCCTGCTGTTAAAACACACACACACACACACACACACACACACACACACACACACACACAAATCACTTTCACAATGTCATAAAAGAGCTGCTGAGCTTTTTGCACACAGGTCACGCATACACCAACAGAACACCAGAAATCATTGCCCACTTATCACCAGTAATCACTTAAATGCCCTAATATACATTTTAGCTCACAGGAAACAACACAGTGCTGTAGGCCACAGAATATCTATCAGGTCTGAGGTCTAAAAAAGCATCCAGGGCTGTCAAAAAAAAAAAGTCCCCAAAGCCAACCTGCTGTGATTCGCTGGATTTGAAGGCATCTTTGAGGATCTCCACAGCCTTAGAAGGGTCGACATATTTCCTCCTGGATCCCACCATCAAGGAGAAGAGATTCCTTAGCTCCTGCATGAAGGGTAGATTCCTGTGCTCCTAAACACACAGAGAAATAATCACAATGCATGTTACATCTGTTTCTTTCGTTTGTTCATTACATCCAATGCATGTACTGTACATAACACCTTGACTAAAAGTGTTCTTTTTACTTAAATTTCATACTTCAAATCCTAAATAGCATACTTTTAAAAGGTAGGGGTTATCATTTGAGTCATGACACTCACAAAGATGCATTTAATAAAAATAATAATAAAAGTCAAACTGCAGGACTACACATATTTTTGCATTTAGCTGCAAATTTGCCTTTTACCTAATTTGCTTTATACAAATAAGAGACAAGGTTTTGCTATTTGTCTGACAGTTAAAGACCAACAACAAAAACAACGCCAATTAAAAAAGCAAGAATGAACTCTGGAGATAAATGGTGTAAAAAGAAGGGCTGGCGAGGAAACTCTTTCGGCGCAGTTTGTGCTCACAACCTACAACCTGTACAAACACACCAACTAGCAGGAAGTATCAAGCTAAACGCAATCAGAGAAATACAGTAGGTATATGGACGAAAGTACTGGGACACCTGACTTTTCCAAACATATGTGGCTCTTCCCCAAACTGTTACAACAAAGTTGGAGGCACGCAGTTGTATAGGATGTCTTTGAATGCAGTAGCATTTCATTTTCCATTCACTTGAATTAGAAGATCCGAACCTGCTCCAGCAAGAGTTACATGAAGATATGCTTCACAAGGTTTGGAGTGGAAGATCTTGAGTGGCCTGCTACAGAGTTCTGACCTCACCCCAATTGAAAACATTACATCAGTACCTGATTTTACTAACAACCTTGAAACTGAATGAGCAAATATCTCCATAATCACATTGCAAAATTTAGTGGAACATCTTCCCAGAAGAGTGGAGGTTATTATAACAGCAAAAGGGGACTAAAAGTGGAATAGTATGTTCGAAAAGCATGTGCCAATTTTATGGTCAGGTGTCCACAAACAATTGTCCATATAGAGCATGTCAAAATGCACAATATATTAAACATCCAATTACATTTAAAGACGTCATGTCTCAGTTCAAACTCAGTGGCCTACTTGCCTGGTGTTATTTTGACAGCTTTTAAAAGACCGAAATGATGTACAATGTTCAATTAGATCCGGTTTCAAAGTGAAAAAAAAATCATTTTGAGGAGTAATTAATCTTTAACGCTGTCCATTATGCAATGCAGTTATCGCAATCACTGTACTCGTTCAGACATGAAAAGAGTACAACTGAACAAAACAGGAAAAAAAAAAAAGATTATCACTGAGAAAGTGTGTAATTTGAAGAGATGTGGTGAGGGATACTTGGCTCTTGTGCACTTAACATAGAGAATGTCCTTCACATAAAATGTCATATTAGTCAAAAATACCTAAGATATAAGAAATATATATAAATATATACACACATATTCTGACAATTATTCAGATTACATAAAGCCGTTTCTCACTTTGAGATGTTCTCCACGGCTTCGCTAAGACTAGGAGCAACAGAATAGATTTGTAAAGTCTTATATCCAGTGACTTCCCCCAACCTCTCATGATTACAGCCTAAACCCTGTCTCGGCTTTTCCAGGAGGCTTGAAAAGCAAGCGAGAAATCGAGTGCAGTACTGAATCCTACCAGGCACGGTGGTCCAGCGACCATAGAAGCTGCTTAGCACAGATTAGACAAATAAAGCTGAGAAATATTCTTCCCTCAGTTCACGCCGTCTGCGCAATGACTAACCGGGGCTCTGGGATGAAACTGGGGCTCTGCAAAATTTTATTAATGGTCACTAGGACGAAATATAAGATGGTGTGTTTGGGATTATTACAGGTGGGTTGGTGTGTGAGCGAGACGGAATGGAAAAAAAGACCACCTTCTGGTTTCGGGGTAAATCCTGCACCCGGGTGGGAGGAGAGTAGTTCAACACCAGTCTCTGGAACTCCAGCAGGTTAAACAAAGACTAAAAAAGAAAAATGTACAGAGAAAATGTCAGTATTAATAAATATAAATAAACTTTCGAAAAATGTGGTATAAGTGAATGCCCAGTCAGTTTAGCACCACATTTTCCACAGTAAGGAAAAAAGACTAGCCATTCTGTTATGACAAAAGTGATGGCACCCAGTGCAGAAATGCAGGAAACATTGCTGTGTGACAATGTAAATGTGATGTGCTGTAACTTTTTTTGTTGAATTCTTACGTGCTATTTTTGTCTAATGTATGAATAAAGAAAAAGAAAAAGTCTCGTGCTAAGAAATTGTTTACTGACTTGTTTGGCATTGTTATTTAGTCATCTTTACACATCGGAAACACATGCATGTGGTGGTTAAATTCTGAAAGTGTACATGCATTTTCTGAAATTCTTCCACTGCTACACAACAACACGGTGGAGATTGGCCACGCCGGTGCATTGTGCAGGTTAAGTAATTAAAGCGCGTTTCGTTTTGATTCTTGCGCAAGAGGTCTGACTGCATTATTAATATACAAGCCCGCACAGAACAGAATGTCAATAGCCCTCCCTGTAGCTTTCAAATTTGCTTTGGCTTCTTCGGGAGTCCGATTACACATGTGCAGGCAAACAGCATGTGACTGTGGATCCAGTGACCCAAACACGTATCACTCCATGGCTCGTGTTTAACTGCAGGCCAGTGAAGATCAACACACAGCACAGCACTATAAATGGAGATTTATTTAGCGCAATCAGGAAAAATTTGCGCTTTGCAATTGGCCGATTTCCCCGAGAGATGCATTTGATAGCTATTTACTAGCATAAATAAATATACAAAAAAATCCATCGAGATTAATAGTTACAGTACTATTTGAAACAAGAAAGCTAATTTTACAGACACTAGTATCACCTTGTCCCTTATCTAACACGTTATTAACAGGCTCTAACATGCGCAAAATACATATTTAGTGTCCAACTGAAGGTCTATAGCGCTTTAAGCCTCCTAAGGGGGTGATTGGGATAGCTCTGTGATTTATTTTTACCTGTGGGGTGTCACATTTTACTTTCATGACTTATTATAAAACAAATATATCCGACAAACCGTGCTGAACAATGAGACCTGGGCACAATGGCGCTCACTTGTATGACGGCACTGAACCAGCATGTGTTGCCCACGTTCTTCAGGCCAACGGGGCAGTTACCCTGCCGCTTCCTGTCATGAGGGTTGGGGGAGTCGCTCCACACCTCCGTGTGTGTGCGCTTCAGGCTGGCTTTGTTCTCCGCTATGCTTGCCTCCAACACCCTGAGAGATAAAACAGCACACTAGAATCCTTCTAAAATCAAAATAATGTAAATAAATCAAAGAGATTGTTTTAACTCCAATAGTACTCTTTAACACCACAGAACAGGAACAACAATAAGAAGTCTGAGTTTGTCATGGCTTGTGAAGCACCTGCTGATCGCCTGCTCCTCATCGGTGATGCCCGTCTCCCTGAAGGCCCGGTTGGACTCCTCCAGGCTGAGCGCGATAGCTCTTTGAAGGTCATCTTTGTCGTCTCCTGTCAGATCAATCACATCTGAAAGACGAGTCAAAAAGCACCCCGCTTCCTTTATTCAAGATGAACTCCCGCAATGATATAAAAGAAACAGCTCTTTACTACAATGAAATATATAATTTACACCACCATCAAGATTTACAGCATGTGGAAATAATTATCAGGTCTGGCTCTTGATGCATGACAAGAGCTTGGATATTCTTATTCATGTATTCATGAGTCATAATTTAGGGGTAGTGTCGCCATTAAATACTTTCAGTTATTAATATATGTAGCATAGAACTTGGACTGTTTCTCATCGGAGCAAGTGGACGTGCGTCCAAGTCATCACTCACCCCCCGAACAGTAGCTACACAACTCAAATTAAACGAGTCATGAGAAAGCTGATTTCCAAGCCTGGAACATTTTTTAGCTGTGTACCCAGAGCAGGAGTAAATACATACTCGTGTCAGCCTGGCTGCCGACGCTGATGTATCTGTCGTTGCCGATCTGGGCGGTTTGATAGTAGGTGGCTTCATCCTGTTGAGGGACTTTGGCGTTCTTCTCTGTAAGAAAGGCTACTGCCTCAGCTAAGTCACCATTGCTGACCTGATGGACAAAATGACACCATTCAAAATGGGTCTGGTTTCAGCATCACACTTACACTAAAATGTGGTTCATTTAGGCTACTCATGTTGATTTTGTCAGGGAAGGCTGAAATTAATCTGGTAATCTGTGAAAGCCCCAAACAAATCTGAGTTTTGTCCTAAGGGACAAAGGTTTTTGCTTCAACAAGCTGCTAAAACATGAACTAACTTGCACAGTAAAAGTTATGCAACATCACATGCAGCTACAGACAGACATAAATATTCTATAGTAAATAATTTTGTTCCCGTCCTGTGATTGATTATTTTCCTCTAAAATGTAAAATAAGTATTGACGGCACTAATAGAGCCTCTTTACCTGTAGGGCCTGTTGTAATAGCTGAACATCTGTAGTGCCAGTAACTTCCCTCAGCTGATTCAGTAACGTCTGTTGATGCTGTGAAAAGATCAAACACACAAATCTAAAGTTGTACCAGATATACACATAGGATCTTATTGTTTTTGGAGAAATTGAAATGCAGCATTGAAATGCACATGTTCTTACTAACAGTACTTCTTAAAGCGGTTTTAAAAAAAAATAAAAAATAACCCTGTTTATTCTAACTTTGTATAACAACGTCATGGATGAGCACAATATAAAGTTTTACAGCTGTGATCAGTGATTTTGGGTTAAGAGAGAAAAAGTCCTTTCAAAAACAAACCCTTTCAAAAACACAGGCTTGCTCGAAAGCAGAGCAAAGTTTCTCCTCTTTTAGCAGATCGAGTGGAAATGTCAACACCAAAAACCTTTAATTCTGATACAAGCCTTCTACGAGGCCTTAAAAGGAACTGTGTGAACTAATGAGTAATATAAATGATGGGCCAAACCACATGCGTGTCATTACTGCTATGTGACTTTGAAGTAACTGAAAACTAGGCAGGACATTTCTCACAGATCATGTGCTCCAGCTTTCCCAGAGTTCTCACCAGAGACTTTGAGAAAAACAGCAATAAATAATGCATCCCACCACACCTCACCTCACCTCACCCCACCCACCTTGATAAAGATGTAAGGAATAATAAGAGAAAACACATCAGATTAAAAAATATATAATAATCTCCTGGCACCAGGTTAATTACAATATTGAGTCACACGTCTCTTCTCCAAGCAGCTGCTTCTGAGCCATCAATCTAATTTTAATAAAATGCCATATGATGATAAAGAAGCTTCGCAAGCGCCCTTGTCCGCACGCTGACAAGCATAGTTTATGTACATCTGACTACAGGATACAGTCAAATACAATACTTTACAAATAATTGTAAAAACTCAAATAAATGTCAGTGTACTGGTTAAACGTATTGATGAATCAACTGAAATACATGCATATAATGGTAAAAATCGAACTTCTTGAGCCCTGGTTTCTCAGCTCAGCTCTTTTCTAAGGTATACAGGAGATTTATAATCTTTATTTAAAACGTTATAATCAACGTGCACAAAAGCAACAATAAATGACAAGAAGTTACAAACCTCACTATCGATTGCAATGTGTTCGAATTCTAATTGCAATCACTTTCTGACAGGAAATGGCTCCAGTGAAGTATGGATGCACTGAGGATGGGATTCTGTGCCCACAATTCGATTGTAAAAAGCACAGGCCTTTACAAATGCCTACAAATCTATAGTACTGTGTGTTTTAGCAAAGTTTTAGTGGATATTCATGTTTATTTTTTAGTCTCTATATTGTTTTTAATTTTGTTTTGCGGTCTGGGTGATCCCATACTGCATCCATAATATTCAGGTCTGACTGTCAGTGTATATCAGCTGTTTTTTCTTTAAACACAATTTCACTTCATTATCACGCTGTTATCCTACTTTCCGGAAGGAATGGTGATTAATTAAAACCTGTCTGTACTTTACAGCATTCATTAACTATAGATTAAAACTAGATCACCAACATCACTAGCAGGACAGACTCTTCACTATGTTTTACTGAAGGCTACCAGCACTCATTCTTAAATCTTTCTTCAAATCTCATTCTCACATACTGTCAAAGAAAAAACTTGCATTTATCTCACTGTAAGAATCTTTTGAACTGATCTTTATTCTAATCTTTGTGAAAGTGAGTCTATATTATAATCTTATTACCCTGTTCCACTTCTGGGAAAGTGGTTTCTTGGCTCCACAAAGACCATTACTGTTCATGCCTTTTCAGACAGGCCATCTAGAAGGGTTCATCTTGGCATCCCAAGCAAGCTGCCAGATGCTGAGCCCCGGTCTGTGGTCTTTGGCATTTTGAATGGAATGATGTGATTGAAAGTTGGCCTTATTATTAGGAATTCTGATTAATTAAACTCATACAGCATGTGCATGTGATGCTCAAGCATGATTTACACAAACCTGGTGTAACAGACCTTTTCCACAGCAGTCATTTTGAAATGATATAGTGAGACAAATACAAGTGTTAGCAATGACTTAAATTAGGGTTCTGTTCTATTTACGTTTACGAGAACCAGGTTCCTGCTTTTGCAGAAGTGCAGGAGGTCACACTAAAAACCTGCCACTTTATCTATAGAAGCTCATTTAGTTCCTTTATGCTGTTATAATAACCTCAACTCTTCTGGGAAGATGTTCCATTAGATTTTGGAGTGTGCTTGTAGAAATTTGTGCTCGTTCAGACACAAGGGTTTTGGGCGAGTTCCAATTCATCCAGGTCTGAACTCTATAAAAGGTCACCCAAGATCTTCCACTCCAACCCATGCAAACCTTCATAAAGCTGGCTTTGTGAACAGGAGCCTTGTCATGCTGGAACAGGTTTGGGTTCTAGTTTAAGTGAAGGGAAAATGTGATGCTACCCATCCAAAGACATCGTATAGAATTTATGACCTCCAACTTCAGGGGTTTCAATACTTTTTCCTATATAGTCTATCAATCATCTATCAAACTGTCTTGTGAAAAGAAGTGATTTTTTTCTGCAAGTTGTCCTTAGTAAAGGAATTACTTACTCTTAAATTGTGAATTGAACAACTTTTGGATCTTTGGTGTTTTGCACTGATGAAGAATCGGAATTAAGTAAATAATCATTATGTGACAGATAAACTCTAGATTTTACACTCTGGATATAAAATTCAAATATTCTCTCTAACAGCTGATTTAACCCTAATCAAGCAGACAATTACTTTATCACTTCACCCTACAGCTCTCTTCTTTTTTTTTTCCAACAAAGTCACATGATTGACCTGTTCATGCAGCACAGGATCATTTCATAACTACTGAAGCATACTGTTTTATCTTGTAATGCAAATTATACTGCGTCAGGCAGAACAAACTTTCCTTTTTTCTCTTAAGGACACAGTTTTTCTAAAACACCTTTAAACCGATGGCACGCTGATCAGACCGCTCTTCTCTCACGCACACACAAATGATATGACCCTCAGCCACTTTCCCAGCGTGCACAGCGGCATTTCACAACCGTCCTTTGACAAGCAGTGGCGATGCCAAAAAAACCTGAGACCTCAGATGACACTTAGATGAGCGCAATAAGAAAACACGGCCTGTGTGTTTGAAATGTTTTGAAGGAACATCGGCACAAAAACTCTGGTCTGGGAAGTATGTATGTAAAGACTTGTTAAAAGCAATACTGACCGCATGCCACCGTGTTGGGAGAAATGTGCATAAAAGTAAACTTGTGAACGTTATATAAACATATATAAAAGCAATAAACTGTCCACAGAAGGACACACTTTTGTGGACACCCAATTCGCCTACCATCTGTGCTAAATACTACCGGAGATTAGAATCGGTGCATCCCAAATCGCAGTAAGCTGAAAGAAGTATTCCAAAAGGCTAGAAAGGAGTTTGTTTGCCACAACAGAATGTCGCGACTACGCAAAACAATGCCCACTTCTGTTACATGGTGTTGTAGTACATCTACAGTACTTTTAGTGCATAAGATTTAGATTTTGAACAAGGTTTGCAGAAAAGAAAGAGAAAGAAATGTTATACTTGTCACATAGACATTATAGCACAGTAAAATTCTGTCTATGCACAGCCCAGGGATGTTAGGAAGCTGGAGATCAGAGCACAGTGTCGGCCATGATACAGAGAACACAGGGGATTGAGGACCTTGCTCATGGGCCCTACAGTGTCAGCTTGACGGTGCTGGGGGTTTCAGCCCCTGTCTTTCCGACCAGTAAGCAAGAGCCTTAACCACCATTTTGTAATGTGATCCTGGTCAAAAGACAAAAATTACACCCCTGAGGGCTGAAGCACATATCTTCTCTCCTGGAGCATTTTTTATCTTCTATATCACATTAGAGTTGAAAAATCACTAGACTAGTAAAAGACGTGCCAGTGGAACACATGCTTTCACGGTTTCCCATCACTAAACACGAGATAGTTTTGCTTCAGTTTTCATTTTATTTTAGGGAAATCATGTCTAAGAGGTGACTAGTACAGGACACTAAAGACTAGACTACTACAGGATGAGTCAGGAACATGTTCCCACTTATTTCCATCACTGACCACATTAAAAATGATATGAAACCTTATGGTTTTGTACGATTAATTTGCACTACATGTTTTAAGCTGCATTCAGTTTTTCTGTTTATTTCTGTTTAAATGGGAATCATGTCTAAGAGGTGCTTAGACTTCTTTCCAGAAATGTAACTGTCCTTGAGAAAGATCTCTACTGGAGCATCTACTGAAGCGTGTATAGTCTCTCCTGGAGCATCTTCGATCTTCTACAATGCATTGAATTGGACAAATACAAGACTAGTATGACCAGGATGAGTTAGGAGAACATGTTCCCACGTTTTCCCATCACTGGCCACGTTTAAACATGATCTGAAACCCCACGATTGGTTTGACTTGAACATAAACACACACACGCCTCAGTCTCAGTGAGTAATAAACGCGTTATAAACATGTTACACATGTGGATGTTGCGCAATCGGTGCAACGTTTTATTAAATCTCGAACGACCTGTTCGGAATGAAACAGTAAATAATGAAAAATACAAATTGAAAACAATGGTTGAACATGCTGAAGCAGTCCTCTACCCGAGCCCAGGCGGCGTTACGTGGCCAGCAGCTCGTTTCTAGGCGTGTCACGCAGCCCATGTAAACATTTAGCTACTCGGCTAGCTGACTAGCTGACACTCTGGGAAGATTCTGACGTGAAGGGTAATGCAGTGCAGCTCGCTCAAAACCTTTTGTAGCAATAAATAAGCAAACAAATAAGTAAATAAATAGATAAACAAATTAAGTAGGTTGTGTGCACATAGCTCCAGGTGGAAGACTCGCAGACGCTAGCTAGTTTGTTCGCCCGCTAAAGCTAACGCTAGGTTTCCGCACAGTGGCGCAAAGAAAAAGCGCTGGGTTACCTTCTGAGAGTGCTGCTGGAGAACATTCTGCTCCACGGTCATGGCCGCTCCAGGTTGCAAATTAAATGAAATTTATATTTTAAAAAAACCTCCGAGTGCTGGAGTAAATACTAGTTAAAAGGTCCCCCCGCGGAGTAGCGCAGCAGCGGGCGCCATGGGAAGCGCAGGCATGGGATACAGTGAGGGGGGTGGGGCAACACGAGCCGTTTTTTCCCTACCCGTATTCGACTCATCCCGCCTTCTCCACTCGGATTGATCAGTTTCTCAATGCTCCTACGAATAAGCCAATTAAATTCGGAGTAACACAGGGTGCTGGCCAATCAGCGCACAGGATACAATCGTGAGATTGTACGAATACGGGCGGGAAACACGAAATGGGACAACGTCGTTTTCGTTTATCCTGAAGTGCAATTAGTAGAGTCTGCTTTACTTTCACTTTAATCATTATATTATATTATTCAGTGGCCTGATGATTATATTGTGTTAACAAATATTAATAATGAAATCAAATAAAACCATGAAATATTGTCAATGATATGATCAATTTTGTTTCCATGCGTTTTAATCGTTTTTTTTTATTTAAAAATATTATTAAAATGAACAGAAAGTGAAACTTTAAGGATTTTAGATGATGATGTCATTTTATTCTGAAAAAAATTGGAAAAAGGAGAAACGAATCTCCAGCTGTTAAGGATTTGGCACTACCCTTCCTGTCAGAAGAGCATGACTGAATAAACTACTGTATATGAATCGGGGGTTAAAGTGCGCATGCGCGTTTCTCCACTATGTAATCATTGTTGTTTTTTTTAAATAGTAAATTATTACCCTGGAAAGATCAACTAGTTAAACCAACTAGTATATTTAAACAGAAGTGCTTTGCGTGTTGTCATAAAAATAAAGAAAAAGCTAAGATTCGGTGTATAACATAATACTTGTAAGGAGTCTCCAATGTACCAGTACATGATGAAGCAGTAACTTCTCAGGACACATGTGTCTTCTTTGTGTGTGAATAGAGTGAAAAGCAGAGGTTTATAAATGATGACTGTTTATATTTGTGTATGTTTATAAGTGATATACGTGAGAACAGGAGCTACCTTGTTTTAAATGTAACCATAATTAGATAAAAACAAAAAGATTGCTTGCAATTAAGCAAAAACCCAGCCATTGGGGTTGCACAAGCCAGTACACTTTTAGTGCCGTTCCCAAGCCCGGATTAATGTGGAGGGTTGTGTTAGGAAGGGCATCCAGCGTAAAACATGTACCAAATCAGAAATTCATTCTGGATCGGTCGAGGCCCGGGTTACCAACAACCGCCAAAGGTATCTTTAGCCAACAGGGTACTGGTGGAAATTGGGCTACTGTTGGCTGAAGGAGGAGAAGGAGAGGTTGAAGATGTCTACAGAGACAGCAGGATAAGGAGAAGTGGAGGAGAGTGGAGGGTCGGGTTGGTACTTTAAATGTTGGTACTATGACTGGTAAAGGGAGAGACGCTTCTGATATGATGGAGAGGAGAAAGGTAGATATGTTGTGTGTTCAGGAGACCAAGTGAAAAGGGAGTAAGGCCAGGAACATGGTGTTGGGTGATCCTGAGGGAAGAGTTTATTAAGAGTGTAGTGGAGGTGAAGAGAGTTTCTGATAGGGTGATGAACGTAAAGCTGGCAGTTGAAGGGTTGATGTAAATGTCATCAGTGTCTATGCTCCACAAGTGGGTTGTGAAAAGGAGGAGAAGGAAAAATTCTGGAGTGAGTTGGATGAAGTGGTAGAAGGTGTACCTGGGAATGAACGATTGGTGATAGGGGTAGACTTTAATGGGCATGTAGGTGAAGGGATCAGAGGTGATGAGGAGGTGATGGGTAGGTATGACAGCAGTGATTTTGAACAGCTGATGAATGAGGAAAATGAAAGAGAGAGAGAAGGTTGGATGATGTGGAGATGAAGCAGGAATGCGATAGGATTAGTAAGGAGAAAGTGAGAGCAGCGATTAAAAATGGAAAGTCGGTAGGACCTTGGATGTTGTATGGTTTAGAGACAGTGGCATTGACTAAAAGACATGATGTGGAGCTGGAGGTAGCAGAGCTGAAGATGTTGAGATTTTTATTGGGAGTGACAACGATGAACAGGATTAGAAATGTGTTCATTAAAGAGACAGAGCATATAGGTCGTTTTGGGGACAGGGTGAAAGAGGTCCGATTGAGATAGTTTCGACATGTGCAGAGGAGGGACATGGGGTATATTGGTAGGAGAATGCTAAGGATGGAGCCACCAGGAAGGAGGAAAAAAGGAAGGCCAAAAACGAGGTTAATAGATGTGGGGAATCAAGACATGGACATAGTTGTTTTGCAAAAGGCAGATGTAGAGGACAGAGTAGTATGGAGACAGATAATCCTCTGTGGTGCCCCCTAATGGGAGCAGCAGAAAGAAGAAGAATCAGAATCAGAAATAGCTTAATTACCAAGTATGCTTACACGCACAGGGAATTTGACTTGGCGCCAGGAGCTTCCAGTGCAGGAGAAGTACAGACATAATGTAACAGAATAGTAAACCAGACAGTTAAATAATGCAATATATACAGAGTAAAAAAGTTGTTAAATAAATGTACAGATGTTATTTACAAGTGTTCAGTTTACAAATGGGCCATTTGGATTCTATGTACAAATTGTTCATGATGATTATAGCCTGCAGGAAAAAACTGTTTTTGAGAGTGGGCAGGGTGTGTGGGGTCCAAAGTGATTTTCTTAGCCCTTTTCTCCACTCTGGATGAGCAAAGATCTTGGAGAAGAAGATGCAATTAAGCAAAAATAATTAGGGTTGGTCAATAAGAGGACTTAAAATCTTGTGCTGTTGTGAAATAAATAAATAAATTAAAAAAATGTAACATTTCATCATTCCAATGAATTAAAATCTTGATCGTTTTTTCTTCAACAACACACCTCCAAGTGTTTCATGACATATTTGAGATTATTTATTTAAAAAAATCTCAAGAAGATTGTGTCTTTATGGTTTCATACAATTCTGTTTTGTGACCTATTTCCTGACCAGGAAAGATATCCTGACAATAAAAAGGAACTCATTTTTGAAAAGTGTTGTGGAAATGGAGTGGGCTGTGGTGAGAAGTGTAGTCTGACTCTATACAGTTCTGCTGGGGAATTTTGAGTAGGCTGAAAGCCCCATCCTGAACTATAGACCAAGCAAGAAGCAAAACATATTCTACACCACAAGGCTGTGAATACTTTACTGTTAATTCTTTACCTCTAATTTCCTTCAGAAACAATTTACAGTAAGTAATTGATAAAAACATATTGTGAGTAGTGTACTAGTGGATTTAGAAATCTCTTATTATCTTATTATTAATTTATGAATTTATCTAATTAATTATAAATAATAAATAATTATCCTTATATATGTATTTTTTTCAATTCATTCAGCTCAGTAAATGCTGGTATAGTCGGGTAAGTCCCCACTGAAGGCCCATGTACCAAATGCACAGCCCATTTATATACTAAAAAAGTAAAAGACAAAACACAAAAGAATTGGACAGTGAAGAAAGTTCTGTGGACAGATAAGTCCACATTTGACTTATGTAATACCAAGAACATGAGAGAGGATGTTAGCAGACTGCCTCAAACCCACATTCAAACATGGAAGTGGAAGCTTAATGGTTTGTGGTTGTTATGGAACAGGGAAGGTTGGAAAATCATGGGTGAAAGGAATACTCAACCAAAATGACTACCATTCAATTCCATCTGGACTGTGGCTAATTGGAACGAACTTCACCATTCAACATGAAAATGACCTGAAGCATACATTCAAGTTCTGCAGGCGTTAGAGAGAGAAAAGTCGTCTGGAGTGTTATCTATCATTGAGGATTTTTCAATGAAAATAAAGTTTAACATCTGTACATTTCTATACTAATTTGGCCATAGTAAACCTTTCTACTGTTAAATCATCTTTGTTGTTTTGTTGAATATAAACAAAACTGTGATGTATGCAATAAAAGCACAATAGTGTATTTGCTGGAATTGCTGGAAGTATATAATACCAAATAGTAAACACGGAAGTGAGAACAGATCTAAAAGTACAAAAAGGCATGTGAACACATGAAGCAAGAACGAGATGGAGGCAAAGAAACGACTTAAATGTAACAAACAAACACAAGAGACAAGTAACAAAAACAACCACACATGGCCACAAAAGAACTAAAGAGAAGGCTACCGCTATGAGCAGGCACGCGTTTCAAGCTTATACAAAAGGATTGAGGTAGAATTCTGACAAAACACAAAACAAGGTCCTTCCTTGGTGGTCCTGCCCTTGTTGGCCAAATGTCCACACTAGACCCATGGCCTTGTGGCAGACATTACAAGGACCTGCGCCAGGCTCACGAAAGTCAGACAGCTGGAACAGAGCATGGAAAGAGGCTGCACTGCCGAACCCTGGCTGGAGCGAGTCGTGGGTGGAGGCTTGTTGTCAGCCCCTGGGGTAAGCATGTTGTGGTTGTATGCCACACCACCACCATTGCCCCCTGGCATGGGCAGGGGTTGGAAACTGCCTCATCAACCTCTAATTAGGACTTGTATTGGAAGGCCGTCTATCAGCCTTAGACATTAACAGGTCTACACACTGTCCTCCTCAAACTCCTCAAACTAGTTATAGAGCTTTGTAACATTCTAATTAAAGTTACAAAGCTCTATAACTAGAGACTACTTCCATAAATATTACATTAACGCTGTGGCGGGTCGTTCATTTAACATCTTGGCCTTAAGTGGTGTCCTAACTAAACCAATCCACCTCTTAACACCATCATTATGATGCAAATGCTACAGAAACTATCAATATTCTATAGAAGCACAGCTTAACAGAGCGTTGCATCACAGACAGGTATCTCATGCATTGAGAATGAATGCCAGTACTAAAGCAACAAACCCAATGAACACAATTCAACAAGTCTCCTTTCACTGCAGCCACATGCACCGTCTGTATTCATCATCACTGGCAGAAACATCATTTGAACTTCATAAAATGACCCCAGGTTTTCCGTGCATTGCATTAAGGTGGTCCAGGGGATTTGAAATGAAGGCAAATGTGTTATTTTGTAGAAATTTCTACTTTTCTATGAAAAAAGTATAATCGTTCATGAAAAAAGTATAAATGGTTCATGAAAAAGCTAAACATCTGTTTAGAACTGTTTTGGCCGACCTTTCCTTGTGATGTGCAGCTTTTCTAGAAACGTCCGTCATGTAAAGGTCCTTGTAAGATTATCTGCGACCAAATAATTTTTTTCTCCTCTATCACCCATTGTGGAAAAACAGCTATTAAATCCACATAAATATATTTGAGCTTTTTGCAACAAATGCAGGTTGCGAGTCTGACTAGTGCGCTCTAATCTAATCAAAAGAACATAAAAATGCTGATGCCATGACTGGACGCCTTCTAAAGGGCCTTGGAGTGGCCAAATCACAGTCTGATTGGTTAAAACAACAGCTTCCAGCAACACAGATTGCAATCTAACAAGAGCTGTTTATCTCTGTGGCACAGCAGCAGCAGTGCACCCAAAAGGAAAATTATAAAATGAAGAAAATGGACTATTGGGGAATAATTTAATTCATATGCATGGACAAAATATAAAACGTAAGTCAGTGATTCTGATAGAGTCTAGACAAGCAGAGAAGGCCTTGCTGGTACTGACAGCCTGCCACTGCATAAAAATCACCATGTCACCACCTACACACATTTCAATTAGCTTTTTTTGGATCATGCGTCAGTTATGAAAGTCCCTGTGTAAACCCCTATGAAATTTCAGAAATAGTAACATGCGCATTTATATAAACACATACCAAAACTTTTCATCAGTTATAGAAAACAAATCGACCAATCAATAAGCTACCAACCAATCAGAACAGAACTTTCACTACAGATTTGGTAAAATTATATATGATTTTAATCTGTTAATTGTATGAATTTACTGCACAGAGCATAAAAGTCCAGCAGATGGCACTGTTGCACAATAATGTCTGAGCTAGGCAGTTGCATAACTCTGAGTAAGCCGTATATTGTAAGCGTGTACTGTTTCTCCGTCCTGTCCTTCAAGACAACGCACAAGCTCTTATTTATACCCTGACCTGATTTCCCATCAAATCTGAAACATAAACACATTTCTATTTAAAATGTGCAAATCAGATTGCCAGGATATTGCTGATGGTTTGATCCCTCCCTGCTGTACCGTGTGTCTCTGCTCAGATAAGACAAGTGTTTAAAAAAAAAAAAACAAGGTCACCTTTGAGCTGTCATTTGAAGCAAGGATAATTTGAGACTTCTCTGAATGTTTACTTTTCATTACAGCATGACACTATGTGAGCAGCGTCTTTTTTCACTGCTCATGTGCGATGACTGAAGGCTTATTTTGAAAGGCGCACATTTTAATTGATATACAATTGTAAAAATTAGAGCCTTAAGTTTTGCAAAAGAAAGTCAGCTGCATTTTAACCTTCATCAGGAACCAAGAATAGATTAATACAGTACATTAAAGGAATTGAAACAAGCTTACACAAATATCCTTCTCCACTCAGAGCCTGCATTTGCATACTGGACGCTGATTGGCTCTTACATTTTGTAAAACAAAACGTACCACTTACAGCGTCACTGTAACGATAAAAAAAAATAATAATGCAATCGTTTGCTATACACAAAGCATTGGCACCCTTCTAATTTTTAGGAATTCATTTCAAAGCGATAAAAAATACTTGCAGAATGTCATACATTATATATAGTTTATAATTCATGAAATCCCCTGCCATAGAAATCTATATGAGGTGGTAACAAAAAGTTTCAAGTTTCTTGTTTTGTAACACGCCAACAGATGGCAGCACAAGGCTGCACACACAATCACAGGGAGCACCGACCTTTATAAGTCAGTGTGCCAAAGGACATCATTCTGTGTAGATCTGAAGCTGTGCAACTGGTACTTTTCTGACCATGTACGTTACCACGTCTGCTATTCTAAACACATGCACATTCTGTAATCAAGCTCTCCTTACACGTGAGTTTCTTACCGGAAATATGAACTCACTTCCACACCTACCCATATCATCGGATTTGGCTCCTGCGGACCTCACCCTCTTCACGAAGATGAAGCTCAAAAGTCGCCATTTTGACACCAAAACACTGTGGCAAGGAATGCTGGGAGTGTGGAATTGCTATGCAAGGGGACTATTTTTGAAGGTGGCATTGTATAAACGTAGATAAATAAAGTTTTGTAAACTGAGCTAGTCTTGAAACTTCTTGATAGTATAGATTTTAAAACTTTCTTTCGGCTTCTCCCATTAGGGGTCGCCACATCGGATCATCTGCATGTTTGATTTGGCACGTGTTTTTATGCTGGATGCCCTTCCTAACGCAACCCTCCCCATTTATCCAGGCTTGGGACTGGCACTAAGAGTGGCTGGGGTTGGTTCCCTGACCGGGGATGGAACCCGGGCCGCAGCGGTGAGAGAGCGCCGCATCCTAACCACTAGACCACCAGGGATTGATAGTATAGATTGTAATGGTAGAAAATGATAGTTTCTAAAGCCATATCTGTTTTTTTTTCTTACCTGTCACCTTATAGCTATGTACAGCTAGCTTTAAAGTAGCCTTTAATTAGAAGCAGAAAAAAAAAGTTTTATATAATGGTAGCCATTAAAATGTGCCTGAACAAACTAAGGGACACAAAGATGGAGAAATCATTTTATGAACATTGTTATAGCACAATTACTATGCAAAACATTTTATTCGATACGTATGCAATCATCTGCACGGTATCTGTGTACTAATAAGCATTTAAGACTGCTGGAAAATGTGCATCAAAAGATAATTCCAAGAGATTTCCATTATTTCGTCTTAAACTTTACCCACACTAAGTGAATCATTTAGATAGATGTGTGTGACTAATGTGTAACATTTTTATTAGTCCTCATATTAAACTGTGTTCAATGTGAATGGCTCCAATGTTAATGGCTCATCCTGGATTGTCTTTGTAGAGCTTCGGGTACACATATATCTGCATGGCAGAAAAAAAATACATTTATATGACAGTGAGATTATGAAAGCTCTAGAGTCAAAGATTTAAATGTGCAGGTTAAGTAGTTCACTGTTACACCATATAAGATTACTACATAGAGTTTTAAAGTCCAATGATGTAGTGCGCTTGTCCCAATGTTGTTATAGATATGCTTGATTTTACATTCTGAGTGATATAGTGCGTCTGTTTTGCGTGTGTGTGTGTGTGTGTGTGTGTGTGTGTTTAGTTGTGGCTTCCTGAATGAAACCCACTAACATTCAGGTAAAGGTGAGATTTTGATCCAAACCTCTGACTGCATATCTTGTGATGAGTTATCATAAAGCAGGATGTTTTCAACTTTTTTATGCAAATCCTTCACAAACAGGAAGCTAGCAAACTAGCAAACAGACCATCATAAAGGTGGTCAAATTCCGCAGTTGCCTAAAAAGCCACCGTTTGGCACTTAAATTTTCACTTTTGGATAAAAGTGTAAAACAAATGAAGACTATGGTGGTATCTAATAAAAAAAAAAAAAATTGTATTATTATTTTTTTTTTTTACATATTGATCACAACCTTGATAGAGCGCATCAAATCCCTACCATATTTTTACCTTATTACCTTCCCATTAGCTTCTGCTAGGAAGCCTTTATAAACAAGATCAAGAGGAGCAAACTCATAATAACCCTCATATATTTTTTTGATACTTTCAGTTAAAGTTTATTTTTTAAACTTTTTTAAAAGTGCAGAAGTTCATCTCAGAGAAACAGCTGCGATTCTCCATGATCAATAAATCACCCACGATCTAATTTATGCAACTAATAAAAGCATCTATTACAATTGAATAATCAAATTTATTCATTAAGTGAAGGCTTTGATGCAAGAAGAGATTCTGCTACTGCAGAATAAATGAGATCAAGTAAATGTATTTATTCATCTTTTGGATCATATAGACAAGTCCATAATTTGGTTCAACTCCTGCATGCAACTTTTCTTACAAAGATGACCCGGGCATGTCAGAGAGAGCGGCTTTTGTAAAACGAGCTTGTGCTGTCAAAACATCTGAATCATTACAGCCATTTTGCAACAAAGAGAGAAACCATCCACCTGAAAAGTATCTGAGGTTCAAAACTACTCGAGTCACCCCATAATGTCTCCTCCAGTCCTCATGGCATCTATCTTAACTGCTCTGTGAAGGTTAGTTAAGGGTCACTCTGATGTATTGGGTCGTGTGGAGAGCTTCTTACCTTTGGGAGAAGGAATGAATCTTTGAGAGCACACAGCACAAATGTGCTCGCGTTGCCCTCGCCGTGACCTTTCACTAACTTCTAATCTCAATCTGGTTTCTCTGTGAGACCGGTCGAAGCCGAGCCACCCTTTTCACATTCGCACGGTTTGGAGAAATGTTTGCGCTGGAAGTGCGTGACCTGTGAAGTTGGCTCAGGGTGGTGTGAAGGGGAAGGACGCATTCACAAAGTACAAAAGAGCACAGTGTCAATACGATCGGAAACAACTCGCAATCTTTAGCCTGATACGCAGCAGTGTTGCTGCAGCCGATCGTTTAAACCTTGCATATTTTTTTTCGTGCAGAAAGGTTACAGCCTTGGTTGAAACTTCAAAAGGGTGTTGGTACTGTGACCTTGCACATAGGCTGAAGGTCACATTATGTGCTATCAAAACAGCACAAGAGAGGGAGTGAGAGACAGAAAGAGACAGCAAAAAAGGGGAGAGGCGGACAGACAGAGGAACAGAGATACAGAAAGAAAGAGAGAGACAGAAAGAGAGAGATAAACAAAGGTAGGCAAAGGGACAGGGAGAAAGCGCAAGATCTTGAGTAAGAGAAGGAAGGGAGGGGAAAAGAGAGAAAGGGTGTGTGAGGGAGAGAAAAAGAGCAAAATAGAGATCAATAGATTAGACAGTAAGCGAGTGAAAGTATAAACAGAAAAAGAAAGACAGAGTAAAGGATAGGGGAAAAGACAGACAGAGAGAGAGAGAGAGAGAGAGAGAGAGAGAGAGAGAGAGAGAGAGAGAGAGAGAGAGAGAATTTAAGTGAAAAAGAGAAATACAATTTTATACTAACTAAATAATCACCCGAAACCCACGGTCAGCACACAGCAGGGTGCAGTCTAGAACCATTTAAAGGTTCTTTGACTTGAACGTTCGACATAAAACCCTACAAGTCTGTGTTCTTCATCAGAAGATCAGATAATAGGATATTTTAAGAACACAAAGAACTTTGGACTTTCCAAAGAACCGTTGACGAGCTACACCAACATTTTCACCAAACCAAGCATGGAGTGTTGATTTAAAAAAATAGAAGTAGATTACTGCTGGCACAATGATGGTAAACGACAAAAGTAACATGTTGGGAACAACACAGTCTCACCCCACATCGTCACATATCGACGCTGTGGATGTTGCGTCGGACGGCGTCCACATCCGACGCCGAGTGCCCTGTTGGGAAATATGGGGCATTCAGCTGCAGAGCAAATGGAGAAACAAAGTTCATGACCTTTGAGGCTCAGCCTTGAAGAAGAGCCTTGCAGGAATTTGAGAAAGTCTACGAGAAAAAATTTGAGAGAGGAATAATATAAACAGGCTTCTGCTTTAAAATGTAAAAACCTTCACATCTATTTTCACTTCTCCACTTTTTTCCTTTCCTTAAATATCATCGATACATTCCTGGTTTCTTGGGGGTTTTTTGTGTGTGTTTATAAGGATAATTTTCTGTCTCAATTCTTGACACTTGTCCATGACAGCCGTCATGCCGAACGGGCCATAAAATGCAATTACACACCTTGCTGTGAATGTTTTGTGAAACAGCAGCTGGGGATTGAGATGAGGAAAAGTTAAATATTGAACTAAACTAAGTAAAACACACACACACACACACACACACACACGTATGTACACACACTCTGAATAACCTGCGGTTTTTACTGTTCAGTAGCTTTAACTTGAGCTCTAAATAAGTGAGGCTCTGTTGTCCATCCAAATCTGCTCCAGATTTCAAAGCGACAGAAGGACAAACAGCCGATTGTGGGATCTTTCGCACTGACCCTGCCTCCTGACTCATGCCCTAACTCGCTCTTCTCTGTTTTAGAGCCAAAGGAAATAAGGGGTTATGTGAAGTTCATGCATGATAAGAATCTGAGGATGGAGAAGTTCATGTAGAGGGGAAAGAAAGGTTATTTAAAGATGAAGGAAAGGGAACTTGTTTAGAAAAGGGGGAAGTAAGGGCCCAGGGAAGTGTGTGTGTGTGTGTGTGTGTGTGTGTGTGTGTAGGGGGGACTGGGCTAATAGGAATCTTAGGAAACTACAGAGCACTACAAAGTACAAAAATGTTCATGAAAGTAAGATATTTTAGCAAGTCAATCTACCTTGAATATTGACATTAATTTAATATTTCTTTAATATTAATATATTATTAATAAGTAATAATACATTTTTTTCCCTTTACAATTTTTACTCATATCAAGCTTTAAATCTTATATAGGCACACAATTTGAATATTTAGAATTTAGAAATAAATGCTTAAAGTTGGGAAAACAATTTCAAGACTATTTCAAGACTATTTAATGGAATGAATTACACTAAGAATACTGTAGGTTTAATCATCAAATGCTTGCTTTATTGGAATCTTATAATAGAGAAGGTGACTATAATGCAGATATTTGGACTTACTACACTGTTGTTTCATCGAATAAACACAAAATGTTAAATTTGTTATGCATAATCAACTGGAGATTTAGAAAATGCAAATCTTTTTGCATTCAGTGAATAGAACTGAAGTGAATAAACACCAGGAACATTAGTATGAATTGTGAATGTGAATATTCTCAGACATCTAGCGCCATTTGCTCGGAATAAAACACACAAGACATGCCGTTATTGCAAAAGGATCCATTTCGAGGTGACAACAGTAACTCCACTTTATTGCTCCACCACATTATTGATCATTTCTCAATAGCAGCACACTGGGAGTTTTCTAAACTCCTGACCTGATGGACCCATTTGTTTTGTCTACAGTGAATTAATGACTCAAAATATTTGAGAATGATAGGGAAAAAATGAGACACAAACACACACGCGCACACAAACACAATTCTTTTTTTTTTTTTTCGTTTTTGAACAGCACATTGCATGTCAACAGTTTCACAGAAATACTTCATGCCATCTGTTTTCTGCAAAGGTCTGGCAGCTAAAGGAACATCTGCAAGAACCCTTGAGTTAAATTTACAAATTTGAACCATTAAAAAAAGACATACGGTAATGTGTCTTTGTGCGTTTTCTTTTACCTAATTGAAAATAATAATAAGAAGAAAATTTAAAAAGGCATTTAGATATAAATGATAGCAGATTAGGATTATTTGAATGTAAGATTCAGGCACAATTAAAGCTTTCATTTAATGTTTGAGGTTTAAGTTTCTGTGAAACAAGTAAATATATTGTAATTCAAAGCAACTGAATGGCCTGAGGTTTCCTCAAAGTTCTTCTGATGTGAGGAACAGAAATTGGTTCAATCTCTCACTGACCTTTTACATCAAAACACATTTAAACACAAATAAAATATTAAAAAGACACCAGCATTTTAAAAAGCTGAAAGATTAATTAATGAGACATTTTCTTGGTGTATAGCGTAGGTTTAGGTTTCTTGATAAGCTGACACACCCATGCGGTTCCGCTTGTAATACTGGACGGCCTTATGCTGCTTGTTCGTCTTTGCGCAGTTACATTCCTGCTGTTGTGTGCAAGGAGTGTGTCGTGTTTACTGTTATTACCGTACTTGAATTTTTTTTTACTGTGGAAGCAGTTGCGCACATCTCCGCAGCGCAGTTTTCAATCAATTTACATTTCAATATAAATCCTGTGCTGTTTTTTTTACATCTTTGTGCTGATGTGCTTTTCAAGAAAATAATCAACGACTACAAAGTATGAAGATGCCTAAATTCCTGAAGGAATTATTTTTCTATAATTGCACATTTTTAGTATTGAGTTTTTTTTATACATTAACAATTTGCTGAGAATTAAAATTTTATATTTATAGTTACATTTATTATTGTGTAAAAACCATGAAACGTTCCTGCCATCGTAAACGTTATTATCAGCTCTATCGTTGTCACACTAGCCACACTCAATGTTACAAGAAACATGAAATACAATTTATTTTCGACTACAAAGTGCTGACACTAGAGACTCCTTTCAAAAAGGCTAAATGAATGTGTCCTCATATAATAAGAATTATGCTTTCTTTTCTTAAAATCCATTAATGTTGATAGTCCACTGTAAAGGTCCTTGTTTAAGTCATTGCAAGAATAGCAATAGAAACTTTTGTCACATGTGTAAAATCCCATGTCCCACTGTATATGTTTATGTGCATAGGGTGTCTAATAAAATATACAAGCGATTTGGTTTTGTGCATTTCAATATTTATTTATATCAGTGCAAATAAACACCAGAAAGTAATAAAATATGTAAAACATCATGGTTGTCACAAGAGTATCATAGATGAAATGGATATTTTATATATATATATATATATATATATATATATATATATATATATATATATATATATATATATATATAAATATTTTTTTTTTTTTCGTTTTGAACAGCACATTGCATGTCAACAGTTTCACAGAAATACTTCATGCCATCTGTTTTCTGCAAAGGTCTGGCAGCTAAAGGAACATCTGCAAGAACCCTTGAGTTAAATTTACAAATTTGAACCATTAAAAAAAGACATACGGTAATGTGTCTTTGTGCGTTTTCTTTTACCTAATTGAAAATAATAATAAGAAGAAAATTTAAAAAGGCATTTAGATATAAATGATAGCAGATTAGGATTATTTGAATGTAAGATTCAGGCACAATTAAAGCTTTCATTTAATGTTTGAGGTTTAAGTTTCTGTGAAACAAGTAAATATATTGTAATTCAAAGCAACTGAATGGCCTGAGGTTTCCTCAAAGTTCTTCTGATGTGAGGAACAGAAATTGGTTCAATCTCTCACTGACCTTTTACATCAAAACACATTTAAACACAAATAAAATATTAAAAAGACACCAGCATTTTAAAAAGCTGAAAGATTAATTAATGAGACATTTTCTTGGTGTATAGCGTAGGTTTAGGTTTCTTGATAAGCTGACACACCCATGCGGTTCCGCTTGTAATACTGGACGGCCTTATGCTGCTTGTTCGTCTTTGCGCAGTTACATTCCTGCTGTTGTGTGCAAGGAGTGTGTCGTGTTTACTGTTATTACCGTACTTGAATTTTTTTTTACTGTGGAAGCAGTTGCGCACATCTCCGCAGCGCAGTTTTCAATCAATTTACATTTCAATATAAATCCTGTGCTGTTTTTTTTTTACATCTTTGTGCTGATGTGCTTTTTCAAGAAAATAATCAACGACTACAAAGTATGAAGATGCCTAAATTCCTGAAGGAATTATTTTTCTATAATTGCACATTTTTAGTATTGAGTTTTTTTTATACATTAACAATTTGCTGAGAATTAAAATTTTATATTTATAGTTACATTTATTATTGTGTAAAAACCATGAAACGTTCCTGCCATCGTAAACGTTATTATCAGCTCTATCGTTGTCACACTAGCCACACTCAATGTTACAAGAAACATGAAATACAATTTATTTTCGACTACAAAGTGCTGACACTAGAGACTCCTTTCAAAAAGGCTAAATGAATGTGTCCTCATATAATAAGAATTATGCTTTCTTTTCTTAAAATCCATTAATGTTGATAGTCCACTGTAAAGGTCCTTGTTTAAGTCATTGCAAGAATAGCAATAGAAACTTTTGTCACATGTGTAAAAATCCCATGTCCCACTGTATATGTTTATGTGCATAGGGTGTCTAATAAAATATACAAGCGATTTGGTTTTGTGCATTTCAATATTTATTTATATCAGTGCAAATAAACACCAGAAAGTAATAAAATATGTAAAACATCATGGTTGTCACAAGAGTATCATAGATGAAATGGATATTTTATATATATATATATATATATATATATATATATATATATATATATATATATATATATATATATATAAATATTTTTTTTTTTACTACAAATGCATTTCTCGGATGCACAGCATGACGTAAACCCAAAATAGAGAAATGTTTAAAAGAGTAACAGAACAGAAACAGGATAAGAAAAAAATGATGTACTTTTGTATCGTCAAATTTGATGCTTCAAATAACCGTCTTTTTGTGATAAAATAAAAAATACAAATAATTGTTTAAGACTTGAAATTTCCCATTCTAGGTACTGATACGCAGGTGCTTCCCATGCATGTGCATGCAACAGGCAGCAGTATACCGATCAGACGTAACACGACGGCTTGCAGAACGAAGAATAATCGAAGATTATCGTTAGCTCACAACATAGAGACATGCAAAAAAAACAAAAAAAAACAAAACAAAACTCATTATTTGTAATTTTATGTACATTATTAGACAGATTATATTTACAATCCAAGACGATAAAAACTAGGGCTTTTTCAACAATACAAAATAGTAATATTTCATAATTAAAGCACTATTTACACAAATTTATCAAATCCAAATGCATCTACATACAAAGGAAGAAATAAAATAGTTCACTAAATGATTTTTTTTTTTTAGATTATATTTAACTGAACAATGGGTCAAATTTCTTTCACAGTAGACTCTCAGCTTAACATGCTATTCGTCTATGATTGAACTGTTTATGAAACAGAAATCTCTCAGTTCATAAACATTTACTCACATCCTTGGGGAAAAGATTTTCATATTTGACACCACAAGTCTGTGAACTGCTACATATGCGTATATAAAGTACAAAACAATGAACGATAAAAAAATCGTAAAAACATATTTTGACAGCCAAAAAATATGAGTTTTCTTTTATTCATGCCAAACACCCAACACCACCTAAAGATTAATTCCTGATGTAAAAATTAAAGCATTGTATATCATTTCAACATGTGTGCATGTGTGTGTGTGTGTGTGAGAGAGAGAGAGACAATTTCACAGTCATTTCCACTGGGATCGAGTTCGTGGCACAATCATTCAGGGAGAACAGCATGAGATGTACCTGATCATTCATAAAGTATAATTATTTTTATCGTCCTTTAATGTGAAGACGTGATGCTCATGCATGTAATCTAGCATTGTGCTTCTGGAAATGAATATAAAATGAAATGTAGCAATAATCCTTTTTTTTTGGGAATCATTGACAATATATGAACTAGGGTGTTCTTTTTATAAATGTTTTGTGATGAAAAAAAGAATTGGAAATATTGTAATAGGAGCTATACAAACTCTGGAAAATGGTGTATATGTTGAACAGAATTGTGATAAATCAAATTGCGTAAACGTAACACGTAACTCAGTCTGTATTGTGTAAAGTCGCCGTTTTTAACGGCATTCATTAATGTGAAACATAAAAAGGTGGTCTGTGTTACATAATTTGCTCATTGTCATTAAACAAAAACTAAACACATACTCGTTTCACAAAAATTTCATTTTCGTTCTTTGGCAGTTCAGATTTACGGTTTTTCTAAGAGCCCACTGAGGTGTTCACCGCCATTGCTTTGTCTCTGTATCTGAACTGAAGAAATTGTACCAAGTTTGGGATCATGGTACCGATCAGCGGCACATGGCTCTACTTTCACAGTAACCCCGAGGTGTGTTCTCTGTGCATGATCCTCTTCCTCTTTTCTGAGCTGACTGTTCCTCCTCTGGAGCATATAGTACAGTATAGGATTAGACCTCATTAAAGGTGGAGAATCAGTACTCGATTCACATTTGTCCTCCCCAGGGAGTGTCCATCTTGGTGAGCTTTCTGTTTCTTTCTTCACAGATTTGGGACTGGGTCTGGGGGAGGAGGCCTTTTCCCAAGAGGATCCCTGGATGTTGTTTCCTGGTGATGAGGAGAGTGGGTTAAAACGACCAGGCCCTGAGTTAGGAGTCTGGGGAAACCATGGAGAGTTCACAAGTTTGTGATTGTAACTGGGCTGACTGAAGTTCCCGTTGGCTTTGCAGTTTGCCTGAGGGAGGAAAGGACTGGGGATCCCCTGGGGCTTTGAAACCTCCTTCAGACAGTTGTCTGACAAAAGGAGCTGCTTCAAAACATTGAAGTTTTGGCTGTCTCTCGTGGGAGCTTTACTCACAGGACTCTTGATGAACGAGTCCTCTTCTTTTGGGCTTGGCAGCCTTCTGCTGTTATGGGCCTCAGGTGTTCCAGACACCAGACACCCACTTACAGTATCCAGTGGTCTCTGGCAAAGTTCCTTACTGAGGTGTTCAGCCAACTCCAAGCAAAGTTTCCTCTTCTTAGGAAGATGCACCTGATAATCCTGTCGCTCCTCTTTCACTGTGCTCACAATCTGCTCTGTGCATGGACTCGATTGATAGGTAGTTGTCTTCTGTTTCAAGAGCTGGCTCAAAAGTCCATATTTTGATTCTTCTTTAACATTGCTGTGTGCTTCAACGGTGGGATTGTGACTTTCACAGTCCAATCTCCAGTGGCATCCGGCACCGTCTGAGCTGTCTGAAAGAAGAGTCTCGTCTCTTGGCTCTGTTTTGACCATGACATTTAGTGAAGTGCCATTTGAACTGTCACAATGAAAAAAAGCCCCTGGAGGCTTTTCGTGGACTCCCATAGCCACCTCTGTGCTTCTCCTGTCAGGGGAGTTCTCCTTGTGGGAAGCAGTGCCAAGCAGCAGCTGCAGAACAGTCCGTCTCTCTAGAAGGTTTTCAATTTGTGTCGATGCTGGAGGTGAGGGCTTTTGTCCAGAAAAGGGTGAGAAAGTGGCAGGGGATGGTTCAAATAAAGGGGTTTGGTTCCTTTTCAAGGGAACAGCAAACCTGTCCAGAAGAATCCGAGATCTTTCTAACTCAGGTTCCGGACTTTGCCTTTTGCTCTGTGGTCTGCTGGCTTGCAGAGGGGGTGAGGGGGATACACTCTGTAAACCACATTGAGCCAGATTATGTAACAGCTTACTGGCTGTGAAAGCAGGTTCTACCATCTTCTCACTGGTGTGCTGCCTAGTCTTACAAAGGTCCAGGGGACTGGACTGAACCAGGGGTGCAGAGTAAGAAAAAGGAGACGGAGTCTTGCTTGTATGCCCGCTGACTGAAGATGTGGATAGACTTCTGCCCATCAGCTGATCAAAAGAGTTATGTGTTCTGCTTTCCTCTAGTGTTCCAATCCGTTTAACTGGACTTACAGTTACGTTTCGGGAAACAGCATCCTCCTGTAAATCAGATTGCGGAGCAATTTTGTTTACCATCTCATTATTTCTGTGATCCAACAGTAACTGCATTAGTGTAACCTTATGATGAGATGTCATGTCTGGGCTTATTTCCAACTCCTGGGCTTCAGGCACCTTTGACCCAATAGTCTCTGACTTCCATTTGCTTATAAGCGTCTCTGTGAGTTTGTCTAAAGACGAAGCCGAGGAGGGGTGCTCTGACTTTTGGCTGGAAATTCGGCTCCTCACGGAGAGGTCAATAGGGGAACAGCTGGAGTAGCAGCTCTCTGCATCACTACTGTCTTTGGTCAAGCTGTTTTCTGGGTTTGAGTACTCGCTGTCAGACTGATGAGAGGCTTGGCTAGGAGGAGTGAAGTCATCTTCCAGGTGGCCATTCTTCGTAAGATGCTTTTGAGAGTTGTGATTGTTGAGGAGGAGCAGAAGCAAGCTGCTGCAGTTCTGTGGGGGCCGGCTGCTGTGCCTGTCAAATGGACGCTTCTCTTTAGGGGTGTGAGAAGAGGGCCGTGGGGAGCTGGTGAGTGCACTTTGACCTAGGCCCAAAGTAGGGCTTCTCTGACTGGAATTTAATGTTGGAGAGGGGAGAATTCTGTTTAGAGTAGTAAAAGGGCTTAGCATGCCTGGATCAAACACAGACTCTCCCATGCTGGGTGGTCTATTGTCTTTAGTTTGCTGTGTAGCTATGGCTGCCAGTCTCTCGCTGGCTGATCGGCCACACAGTTGTGCTTTTAAGGTCTGTTCTTGGGAGTATTGCTGCAAATGGGCTTCACTGGAAAGCAGCAAAGCTAACTGACTGCAGGCCACACTGGGTTTAGGAGACGGAGCTGGACTAGACCTGCTCTTCACTAGACTGGCCACAGCCTTGAGTCTCTCTGCACAGGATACTCTGTCAGGCCCTAAACTCTGTGATGAACGAGGAGACTCTGAGCATCGGTCCTGGCTGCTGCGCCGACTGTAAGGCACAGTGTTGCGGCTCTGTTGCTTGTTTTTCCTTATCAGGCCTTTAAGGTGACTGGAGGCTGTACAGTAGCCCTGAATGGTGTCCTTGTCAGTAGTTGATCTGCGACTGCTCTCTCCATCTAGCTGTTTGTAACTCTGACTGATGTTTTGCGTCATGGCTACTGTCTGCAGTCGTGAGCTGAAGGACTGGAGCAGAGAGGCCAGCAGTGTGCTCTCGCCCTGTGCAGAATTATCTAGACTTAGTTCATGGTGTTCTTTGCATTGTCCATTCACGTGTACTGCAGTTGGGCCCTTTTTCTGGTTGTCTGTCTCACTCCAGGTTCCTGAACGCAACAGTCTGGCCTTTTTAAGGTGCAGGGAGGCTGCTCCTGGTGGACTTCCTTTTTCTGGCGGGCTAGAGCCAGGATTGGGTAGCTGAATGCCTCGTGCCCCTTGGTTTCCTGCCTCACCATTGCTGCTGCCAGCCTCTGGTCTCCTTGTTGCCGTAGCACCGGGCCCAGATGCAACCGGATGCATTAGTAAACCTTCCAAATACGTTAAAACAGCAGAATCCTGGTGTGTCTCAGGGCCAGGTTCCTCCCCATGAGTCATGTTCAATAGTAGGCACCCCTTGAGTGGTTTTTGATAATTGCTGAAAATATTATATTAACTGTTGTGCCATAGATGAAGAGCCCTAATTCCTAAAGAGGGACCTGATATTTCTAAGTCTCACAAACTAAAGAACTGGATGTTAAAAATTCCATCACACAGAGATCCAGATGGAATTCCTTTCTGTGTTTCTGTGACAGGCCAACATTTTCAGTGCAGACGCACAGCTGGGGAGGAGTCAGCAAATCCTTCTCGCTACTCTGGTGAAATGTTCCATGCCGCTGAATACTTTGGATGTCTGGTCACAAGGTCTCAAGGGCTCTGTGTTGCCGTTCTGCTCTTGTGCTCTCAGAGTGGACCACACGAGAACCTGCAGCAAAGGGAGAAAAGCAGAGTAGAGCATGAGGAGAAGTTCTACATGACAGAATGCCACTAAGAATCTGTTAAATGTCACATAGTCAGGCCAGGCTCATACAACATCCAAACAAGATCTTTAGATCACTTCTGGAATAACAAAAACACACCCCACCATCAGTTCAAAGTGTAGAATTACAGTTACTTCCTCTAAAAATTGGTAAAAAAAACCCCAGATCAACAGAATATTCCCCATAGGGAGAATGTAGAGGATCGACTTGAGAAAACAGCAGGGTGCTATAGATTATATGAATTATGTCAGTAATTCCAAGCAAAGCCCACTCTATGCGTTGTCACGTCCTGCTATGACACTTCCAGCAAACCTCTCGAGAAATGTGTCTTTGCTTGCTCTCATGCGTGAAGGGCTTTTGAGCGTCGCGCTGCTCATCAGACAGAGAATTTCTGCGGATTATCCCCACACACACACTCAAGGCACGGTTTACATGATTCTCTCCTGTGTGGTGATGGAGGCAGGCAATAAGCAAAGAGCTGACCTTACCACAGGATCTGAGCGAGAGGAGTGGATCTCGATCAGTGCAAAAAAGGGTCACTTTGACCTGTAGCTATTTAAATGCTGACAGGGTTTCCTGGGAATTATCTGAAACTCACTGTGACCATGATGGTCACTGAATATGTTGTGTAATAGAGGCAGAGTAGATGTTCCCTGTTGTCTGATATTCAGCATCAAGCTGTGTGAAAGACGAGAAAAAAAGCCCCTCTGTGTTAACTGTGCTTGTTCGCTCGGCCTGCCAGAACACAAAGCAGAGGAGAGATACGAAAGCCAGTAGCATGCTGCATTTATCTTTCTATCTCGCACTGTAACTGTGTGGCAGACTTTCAGTGTCCAGCAGATTCACAGAGGTCAGTCCCCTCTGCCAAACTTCCTGCTTACGCCAATGCCACACCTTTCTTCTCACACACACACACCTGTCAAATCAACAGCTCTAGCTAAAAACAGACTTGACATTTTCATGTTAGGCGTCTTAAGACAGGATAAGTCTTAAAACAAGAACAGGCGAGATTAAAACATAGAGTGCATCTTTTTCAGACAAACACTAAGTGCGTATTTAATGCTAATGCGTTCGGTCTGGCATTGCTGGAGTCTGTAGGTGTGAAGGCGCTTTTAGATTGAAGCTGTCATCAGTGTCTAACACTTGGTGAAAGCTGGCAGGTGTAAAAGAGCAGGAGTGGGAGGAGATACAGAGAGGCCCGGTGCACCTGTCAGGATGTGGCTCCACAGAGCTACAGCATCAGACCTCATGCTCTGTCAAATAGCATGACACTGCCGGTGTGCTGTGTGCTCGGAGACCCTGGAGGTGAACCCTGTCAGCTCCAGCTCCACAAACAGCCCTCACTTTCCTACTGTCAGAGCCACAGCCACAAAGGTTAATTAATACAGAGCACTCCACCTTTCCCTGTGAGCAAGTCAGTTGTCTTATCCTTTAAATCTTCCTGCCTCTGGCATTAGCGTAATGTTTCTCACAAGCTCACGAGGAAAGAGTCTTCATTGTGACCTGAAGCAGCTTTGGTGAGCTGAACAGGAATAAAAAAAAAAAAGCAGTATTCTTCCAGTGTTTTTATTTTTTTTTGTGCAAAACTGGAATTAGCCTGGTCAGTCACGGCTAACCTTGGGAGTCTATTGTTATAGGACCATGCATTCAAATCTCATGCAAATGACATTTGATTTGAAAGGTTAGTCAACAGGTTCAAGGCTGAAAAACAACAAACAAAGCAGAGAGGAAACCTGGTTAATGAATTATTTCAGACAAGGCCATCAGTCTCAGTTACGGTGCTATCCTAAGCCACTGACCTAAATTTGACAGCAACAAAAGACACTGGGCCATCTGACATCTCTGACTAATCTTAATGGGCAGGATTAAGACTATTTCCTTGCCACTGGCTTATCTCAATTATAAAAAACAGGCCCTGTAATGTTGAAGGCCAATAAACACGCTAGATTTATTTTTGTATTTAGGTTAGCAGGGTATTTTTATTAAAAAAGCCGCGGAAGAAAAAACGAGAATTGGACTTTAACCAAGTGGAGCAAAACAGTCAGAAGCAAAATAGATTAAAGAAAGAAAAGAAATGAAGCTAAACCCTTTCCAGAACAGGATTAAACCCAGATTAATCCAGATCAAATCGCAGCTGACATATGTTTGACCAGGAAAGATGGGTGGCGCCTCAGAAAGGGCCATGTGAAGAATGAATTAATGCCAGGTAGGCTGGAGTAAGTATATTCTTGCTTGCCTCAGGACAAAGCCCTATTGTGGCAGTATGAAACTCAATATGAGGTGCTATGTGGCTATGGACAAGGAAATGGGTGTAATACCTGGAATACATACTAAACTTGACCCCTCACACCTCGCCACGACTTTCCACACCCCACCAGGCTGGACATAAAGAGCAACAGTGTATCTCTCTCTCTCACCATCTCACTGTGTCTGTTTCTGTCTCCTTACCAGCCTCCAAGTAATTATCCTTTATCTCTGACAATGTCAACCAATAACACCCAACAGCATTTTAAGTGATTTCAACTCGCCAGTGGCAAGAGAAAAGCAGCGGCAGGCGCGAATGCTTTATCATCGCAGCGTGCCTTTCCTCACTTTCGTAGACACCAAGAACAGGAAGGTCACAACATTATCAGTGGAAGAGAGGCAATTTCCAGCCCTGAGTTGGGGAGAAAATGGTCTGTTCTGCCAAGGATAGACCTGATGCAAATGTCAGGGGTTGGATATCTAAAAGCCAATCTTCATTGTTCAACATGTGGCGTACAGGATTAATTGCAATATTCTCACTTCTCCCCAAAAAAGGGATAATAATTTACTTCCATTTTCCATTTACACTATTGAAAATGTGGCCTTAATACCAAAAGGAGAAGAAGGAGGGAAAAAAAAAAAGCCACATGATTCGTGGTGGAAGAGGAAATCAAGGTCATCTTGAGACGCTCATGTTGATGCAACAGCTGGTGCCCATGCAAAGCACTCAGTGTTAATAAAAAGTGACAATGTGGCCCTGGCTGTGTATATCACTAATATCGGGCATGGGGCTGGCAGAAGAGTGTGCCGCATTAAATGGTAAGTCAAGGTTACAGGAATCTAAAGGAAGCACCCAAGGCTATACACTTTTTGATGATGTTATCTGAGGCTGGGGTTGAGCCAGCTACTCTTTAGGGCTCCTCCACTTAGGCATTTGTAAATTTAATACCGCTCAGTGAGATTAAATAAAACAACAGGCTTGTAAGATAACCAAAAATGTTGGAAAGTTTAACATGAAACCTAACATCGCTCTGAGAAACCCATGACTAATAAACACATTTCATAAGCTTTGTATTAAAACCCAGTGGTAGAGACAATTCAAATTCAACAGTATACCATTATTGTAAATTGAGAAAGCTCCATCCTGCATTTGATGGGGTTACTCTAACTCTAAAGCTTGTAGGCAGGGTTCAAGTTCTTATTGCTGCAAAAGAGTTCATGGGGTGGGATGAACCAAAACCCTGGGTATTTACGTTTACTCATATTGTGCAGTGTTATGTGGGTCAGGAGATTTTTTTTTTTTTTGTTCCAATGAGGACTATTTCACTGGGTATGTTATGCCAATGCAAATGTAAATCATAAGATTGCTATTTCACCTGTAATTCTTACTTTGAGTAAAAGTGGAGCCACTTGGGAATCTGTTAAATCAGAAAGGAAAATTATTGTGCACACGAACATTTAAATGGTTATAAATGTTTATATATATATATATATATATATATATATATATATATATATATATATATAAAAATCTAGACTGAGGTGACCTATTTTGTAAAGAGGCATGTTCTACTAACTTGCCCAGATACACACAAATACACAATCTCTTACCTGTCCCTGTGCAACACTGTTCATTACTAACCCACATTATATCTCTGAACCCCATCACTGTCCTACATTACTTCACCAGACCCATGTTTTTTAGACCCTGATTCTCATCATCACCACAACCCTTTTAAATAAGGTATTTTATAAAATATTGTAAAGCGCTGTAACAAAATAATATGAATTTAAAAGTAAGCTAGCCAAATACTCAGTCATGAAGACACCAGATGTCTTCTAACATCTAGTCGTTCTTTTTCCAACTCTACCTCAGGCATGGATAAAATAATCTATATTTTCTGTTGATTTTAATTTCAAAATTGCCATTCAATTAAATACTTGCATTGGTTATGTAGAATTAAAACTCTATTTAAATATTCTGTGCTGTTCGAACTGGGTGATTAGAGGTGAATTCTGTCCAGAAAAGTCTATTGCAGCAATGCAATAAATCCAAGTCTGTCTTGATTAAATATTCATTTCACAAGGTGCTCTTAAGGGACAGATATGTACGAGATGATGAATCGCCTAAGGTTTTATCCAGAAAGACTGAGAAAAGTCAAGGCTGATCGCTGGAGTTGTGGGTGCCTGTCTGCACTACTCTGACATAAAATGAATGTTGCTGATACGACTCGAAGTTTGATTTATAGTATAATGGATGTATTCTGGACGAGCTGAGAACGTTTCTGGAATACAGCGAGGTTTGAATGACAGAACGAGTGTCCATTAGTAGCGGAAAGAGAGAACGGCACGCATCTGTTCCTGACATGCAGGCGGCGTTATATATATATATGAGCGAGAGCTAGGTCTCTAATCAGTTAAGTGCACTTAACCTATTAAAAAAAACAAAACGATTGAGCGTAACCTCTTTGAGCCAGCGTCAGGTAGCGTTGAGCCAGCTGGCAAGCGTGGCATTGAGCCGTAGCCAATAAAATGCCAACCCACCAAAATGTGATTAGCCGTTTCTCCCACATGTATCCTCCGTTCTAATCACTAGAGTTTAGACTCCTCTAGACTTAATTTGAAACTTCTCTTCCCCTTTCTCTCTCTCTCTCTCTCTCTCTCACACACACACACACACACACACCTAGTCTAATCACTAAACCTCTAACTCCTCTAGACTTCATTACTTCATCTGAGCAAGCACACACAAACAAACACCTATTACTCTGTTCAGCTGAAATTCATCCTGCCAAGTCCATGTCCATCCATCACCTCCGTCCTTATAACACCTCAGTTATCCAAACTGATTCAGAATACGTCTCTGGCCCGAAACCCCACCTAAAATCACCAACCCGACCCAAAAGATGCATAACGGACCACCTTAGTACAATCTGGCTTATTCTGGGAGGTGGGAGGAAACCAGAAAACCCTGAAGAAACCTACAAGTAAAATGATATCAGAGTTTAATTACGCTCAATTACTCTGAATATATGGGACAAATTTAAAAGGCTAGTTACTATAAAACAATATTATATAATCTACATAGTCATGCACAATAAACTTACTGCTTACTAATCTAAAAACATAGTATTTCCCTAAGTTTCAATTGAATTCAATTCATGAATTAGAAGAAAATGTGAAATCTAAAACAGGGATTTTTACTCCACTTTTCCTGTACAAACATTTTTGCCTTTAAACATATCTACATTACAAAAATATTAGAACATTCCAACAACCAAATTCATTCTGACAGCACTCATATCTTATGATCTAATTGAACATGAAGTAGTAGTGCTACCTTTTCCCAAGCTGTGAATCCAGATACAGGTAAAGTGCTGATAATTTTTTTCTACTGACAATAATGCTTTGGCAGAATGCTAATGATTTCCCACTTGGTCTTTAACCAACAAACACATACTTAGACTCACACACACTTTCCATCCTCGTATATCTGTTGAACCTCCCGCTTTCCTCTCCCACGTTGTTCTACATTTCAGACGCTGCCAATGGTAAAGGAAGGCATGTTGTTTTGTGCTGCTCCTGATCAAGGCCACGTGTACCAGGGCACAGGATTAGAGGTCTCAGACAGCGCAAAGCTACACCCGTTATACCACAAGGTTACAGTTTAATCTGTGGTAACCTCGCACACAGCCTCGCTTCTCTTGTAGTAAACACTACATGTTCACACTCATGTTCTCAGTCCCTCTCACCAAACGGCTCTCCGTGTCATCTGTGATGGATATTATTGGACAAACTTTGACTCTCTGAGTGTCTGGCAGCTGCATGGAGCTGTCTTTGCTGCTGTTAGACATTAAAATGACGTTCATTAGGCATGCAGCACACACACCTCGGGCCAGAAATTGGAGAGGCGAGCTGGAGCCTGACAGTAACGTCTGTCACAGACAGAACTACTGAACATCTGTGATTTTTTTTTTACTTCTTCCCACCCACTAGCTAATTCTGCTCTATCACCCTACAATATATACCAATATGTTCCTTAGCACATGCTCATGTATTCCAGCAACTAACAGTTTTTTATACTATATACCTTTTTATTCATAATGTCTAAGGAATGATATAAGGAATAGTTTTACTCTACTTATGCCCCTATGGTTCACTGCCAATCAGTCAACATTTTTATTGATTAAAAGCATGACTTATTTAAAAATGTCCACAAAACAAATTCAGTTGCAAAAAACTAAATGTTGCAATACATGCTATAAATGTTAACATATTCTCAATGTGATATAACATTAATTTTTAACTGCCCAGCAACTCTTAGAAATCTACACCATTCAACAACATTTCACCAATCAGATTTAAGAAATGTGTACATATAAATAGTAAATTTTTCTTTAATTTTTTTAATCAGCTGATACAAGCCCACAAACCAGCAACTCCCCAGCTAGTGGCTCGTATCAATAATGCTGAGAATGCTCATTTATTAGAAGCTGCATCTTCCTCACTCAATAAAGCAATAAAGAAGCTGGAGATGAGTGAGAGTCAACAGCGTCTTTTGCATCAGCAGGAATATTTCATTATGTACATAACGAGTGCCATTAATCGCTCCTAACAAGAGGACACAACCTCACCTTGGCTGTCTCGCATGCAGCTGAGGGGAGGAGTTACCAGAGGGGAAAGGCGGAGGATTCAGAAAAAAAGAGAGAGAGAGAGAGAGAGAGAGAGAGAGAGAGAGAGAGAGAGAGAGAGAGAGTGAGATAGATAGAGGGAGAGCGAGAAAAGCAGGAACTCAATATCACCACACTCAGGAAACTGCCATCTTCTGCTCTCCCTCTTCATGCTGACGTGTGAAGACAGCCAACGGCTGTGAAGGTAGAATAAACACCCAGAACAACTGAAAGACTATGGGACTGTGAGAGAGAGAGAGAGAGAGAGAGAGAGAGAGAGAGAGAGAGAGAGAGAGAAGGGGAGAAAAAGAGAATGAGTGAAAGAAAGAGGGGAGAGGAAAAGAGAGAGAAAGAGAGCGAGAGCCTGCAATGACAGCAGCGCCCTTGACATACTGACATCAGCCTGTTGTCATGTGACACTGTCATCTGCCACCTGGCAAGAACCTCCACCTTCTCACGACCTCATCCTCCGGTGACCCCCTCCCACCCCACCCTAGAGGCCCCCCTCCTCCTCCTCTGAGCTGGCGGTGAAGGTCGTGCAGGTCTCTGTGCCCTCATCTGTAATCCTCCGCTATTCGTCAGCAGCCGTGCTGCGAGAGGAGAATGCCCAATTAGGCAGCTGTCACACAAACCAGAGGCTGCACAAAACCGTCCCTCTGTCAGGCGCCTGCGCAGCTGCGGGTGCCAATTACGGCCAGGGCTCTGCTCCTTCTACCCCGGCTCCTGCCCGCTTTCCTTCATGGCCACCAAGCCAAAAGTACAAAAAACAATCACAGTTTGCTTTGGCACAAGACCAATGTGAAGGCTTTCTTCCCAAATATTTATGCCGCAGAGTATACACTGCCTCTCTTGTTCTCTTTCCTATGATGAATAATTTAGGTAAAAGTCAAAGAGGGATAAAGAGAATTAGGCTTACTCTGGGAACTTTAGGTTTGGTAGTTATGCTAATAATTTAACACTTGGTCTTTTGAAACTAAGTCAGAAACCATCCACGAGCACTTGGTAAGGGTCGAGGCAGGAAAACATTAAGAAGCAACACAACCTAAACAGTGCATCCAAGGATGCAGCATATATCAACTGCTGACAAATGTGTCTAAACCAGACAATTCCTCATCTCCAAACACATCTGTTTTGAGTAATGTGAAAGCTAATCCATAAAAATGAAAGGGAACGAGTTGGAGGGCAGCCTGTAGAAGATTTACGGTCTGGTGCATCAGGACTCGTTGCGGCATTTATCGATCTTTAAGTGTCCACTTCTCCATTTAATCAAGAACCTCAAGAAAAAGAAGCAAAACAGCCGACGTTTGAAAGTGGAGATGATCCACAGCACTGCTGATGGGCTGAGAGGTGGGTTCAGGATTGCCTGAAGGGATTATAGACTTTTGTAAAAACCGTAACCAATTGGTAGAACGTTTTGTTTCTCTTGGAACAGATACTTTGTTAAATTAGAGGACGTTCTGATACTCATCAACCGCTTAGGGACAGTGTGTCATGTAGGTGATCCATGCTGTTCCAAACAGCTCAATCGCTTTATTCTCAGCTGGGTCACGCACATCTTTATGGATGACAGACTACGTAGCATGTTATTGCTGCGTTCTGACAGGCGGATTCAGGCTTTTGTCTACAAACTTCTGTCATAATCAGACTAACGTCTGAAACAGTACTACGCCAGACAGTGTAGGTGATTACGACGACATTGATGAACATCACTGCCCGGTTGCGTGACGCCGTGTGAAGGATAAATGCGAGTAGGAATTAGAAATGAAAGTGACAGGGGGCTGTTTGGACGGTCGTGGAGTTGAGTGAGCGAGGGGGCCACCGTGGCGAGCAAATTTGAATGGCTGTCTCTTTAAATAACTTTAAGACCTCTCCTTGTTCTCTTGTCTACTTCTTCCAAGTTAAAACACACACACACACACACACACACACACACACACACACACACACACACACACTCTGGCAATACAAAGCTGCTATGGCTCCTTTCACATTTGCCAGACAGAGTGGGAGGCAGTCTTTTATCACAGAAACAAAGGTTACTGTGCGGCACAAAACAGCAGATCTGGAACTGGAGCCCTGCACCACTAAGGGGGTTAAATCCCCTTTTCCCGTCTGCACAGGGGGGAAAAGGGGGAGATTGATGGATTTTACAGTGCCCTTCTTCTACTCCCCTTCCCCCATTTCCTGTTGTTCCTGAATGTCACGGGCAACTGTGTGTGTGTGTGTGTGTGTGTGTGTGTGTGTGTGTGTGTGTGTGTGTGTGTGTGTGTGACCTTGAGCGGCATCGCTGGCATGACACGAGCTGCCTTGCCTGCAGGCGTCCTTGAACTGGATCTGCAAGACAAAAACCTTTTATGCCGTCTGATAGACATCTCAAATCTCCTTCAGATTCCTGCTCTTCCAATCTGCACGCCTGCTCTCAGCACACACACACATACACACACCATTGGGAATAGCATTATCAGAAAGCTAGATCTCTAACCTTATGAGTGAACTCAGATACCAGCAGAATTTCAAAAGGTCTGACTGGTTTATTTTTAACCTCAAACGCAAATTTCCCACTAATTCGGTTTTAGAGGGTGGGAAGGAGGGTGGTGTGTGTGTGTGTGTGTTTGGGGGGGGATTCTGACTGGATGGCGCCAGTGCCACTGTGGGTGTGAATGTGATTTGTTTTAAGATGCCAGTGAAACGAATTTAACAATGATGTTCCTTTGCAAACAACTCTGCAGAACGAATTTATATATTTATATTTATATATATATATATATATATATATATATATATATATATATATATATATATATATATATATATATATATATTACACACACAATTGTAGAGTTACAAAGAATGCAGTGGCGATGAGGAAATGGTCATGTTTGACGTGGAGTCTCTTGCCTTATCTCGGAATAATAATGAGCTCAATATTGCAGCCAAGACGCAACCTAGGAATACGGTAGGCCTGGAAAAAAGCTTCAGCATGATTTGCTGAACAAGCTACCGCTGAAACTGTGCAAGCCTGGTATAAGGAGGAGTGGAGTTATAAAGGTATTTGATAAACTAAGCCACAGATCAGTGGAATGGCGATCTGCTGGGATGCCGCACGTTTTTCAAGGAACTGATAATTCGGGCAGGAAGAAAAAGTAAAAAAAAAAAAACTCTACTGTGAAAGTGTTCTGCAGAAGAGGGATGAGAATGTTATCACTATGCAAATGCAGTGCCCTTGTAAGCACCAGAATGGCAAGCTGGGGTTCAGAGTATTAAACAAATATTTGGATCGTCCTCCATGTCTTTGCTGCTGAAGCATGAAAGGAGAAACAAGGCATTTCATCATGAGCGTGGACAGGATGCTCATTCTTTGTGGGAGATCTCGCAGGGTCGGAGTCCATTCTGCCGGCTATGTCGAGTGACCTTTCCTGACTGTAATGCTGTCGCCTGGGTTCTGCAGTCCTGCTGGAAACCATCTGCTCCGTTCTTCCGATGACGGTTTTTGGAGCGGCCGGGGCCCGATCTTATTTCTGAACGCCACCCAGCCTTAGTTCGTGGAAACGATCCGCGATCAGAAACGAGTCAGAACTTCTGGTTGTTCCACGTTCGTGCCATGACAGATCTGTTGTTGTGATGCAAGCAAACAAGATGCTAATCCTCGCCATATAACCCCACTCCAGGCTGATGTGTGTTACGTGTCATTTCATTCAAGGGCCTCGCACACCTGTGTAAATATAGCAAGCTTTCAACACAAGCTGAGTCGGGTTCCATTAGGCAGAGTGCTCGTGGGCGCTTCTGCACTACGACCTACAAGTCACACTCCAGTATAATTCAGGCACTAAAACACACAACACACTCTGAGTCAAAGTCCCTTTACCTTTGCTATACTGCTTGATCGTTGTGCTGAAAAAAAGCAGGAGCAGGATTTTCATTGTTTAAATAGTATACAGCGCCATTAGGAGTCACTGAGCCATGGATAAGGCTCCGAACATTCCAAAGTCCACTCCTTCGCCTTGTATAATTTGCAAAGTCTTTATTTTGTTATGCTAATAAGTGTTAATAGAATATATCTACAATGACCCACTCTAACCTTATACAAGGTGATCATGTAGTCTGTGTATAAAAAAAAACAATTCAACAACTTGGATTGGGAACTGGGAAAGCATCCAGCACTAGGATCAGCTGGGTATCCTGATAGAGTGCAAACTTAGGAAGTTATTTTTGGTCTGCTTTCGGTCGGTTAAACTTGCACTGGGAGTGGAACGAAAATGGAAGCCAAGAGAAGTATTGTATCTTTTATCAACGAGTATTTCTGCAGGGCTTCGGTGTGCTCGCATATAATGGAGTCACGGGGGAAAAAAAGGGAAAAACCTCCACGCACGATGCGGGGCATATAATCTACGGTTCATTTGCCGCTTCCTCCGGAATACGACAAGTCGTTTACAAGATGTAGCCTTTGCCGCTGACCCACTTCCATGTAGCTGTGTCTGGAGACGAGGCCATGCTCCCCATCTGACTGACGACAGCTCTGCCACCCTCTGCCTCCGTGAACTGTGAGAAAAATAGGTCGCCATGACCCACTTTTCCTCTGTGTGTGTGTTTTCTATGACAGCATGTGAAGTGCACCGCAGTCTTGATCAGGCACCTCGAGAAGAAAAGGGAGAAGGAAAAAGAAAAAAAAAAGAGAGAGAGGGTAGAATCAGAGAGAGAGCAAGAGAGAAAGGAAAGACATGAAAAACTGGAGAGACAGCAAGACTAAGAAAGACTGCCTTCATTAACTCCAGTGTGCTGAGAACAAGCTCGGAGAAATATGCAGCTCTTATCAGGCTACATAATTAATAAAACAGGATTCACAGCCCAATCACTTCATCCCGTTCTCCGTATAATGTTCATCCGTCCAGCTTGGGAACAGCTCCATGAGCAAAGTGAGGAACACATCAGCGCCAGCATCCTGGGTGCAGAAATTCCCGTCTTAACAGACAGACAGGTTTACTCATTAACTTCTGGTGTACACAGACACTGCCTTCCAAATCCCCAAGAGCTTTACGGAGGATCGACGGCTGCCTCTCAATCTGAGCGCGCTGCCTTTGTGGCGAAAGAGAGATGTTTGCTGATAATGCTGCCGCGAGCTCTCTCGCCCCCAGCAACGATCCACCGTGTGATCCTTGTAATGCGAGAACGTGTTTCCAGGCAACGCAAACCGACAAATGGTCAGATATTGATCCTGGTCGTGGCATCGGCACAACAATGTTTTCTTCCTCCGACATGGATAATGCATGATGTACATATGAAACGATGTGCTGCCAGAGGCTCCTCGGCATTAAATGTTGCAGCGTGGTTAGCGTGTGGACAAGACTTATAGGTGTGGGATTAGCCTTTTGGCTGACTTTCTAGCCGGGGTTTCGTAAAAGCATTGAAAAAAGCACTGAGGGGATGTGTCCAAATGTTTGTAGACACATCATGTTCATATGTGCCTGGTGAACATTCCTTTAGCTGTTCCCAACCTCCACTCTTCTGGGAAAGTCTTCCACTAGACTTGAAGTTTGGCTGTAGGGATTTGTCCATTCAGCTACAAAACGTTGAAGGGACAAGAAATTGCAATGCTACAGCAAAGAAGGACATTCTGGACAATTTTGTGGAGAAGGTGTCAATGGACCATTCACCATATGATGTATCTAGTTAACAAAACAATAATACATTTGTCTAGTTAACCCGTAACCAACATCTCTTTTAATCCGTTATCAAACCCAATATGTTTCGAACATCAGTCGCTCGTCCGAAAGGTGTTCATAAGCTGTTGAATCATTGCTCATTGACCTTATTAAACCCATTTAAATGTATTTAGGCCAGGCCCTGCCTTGCTGTGAGCATGAAGGTCAGCCCTGAATGGAAGGGCAGGTGGCTTAAAGAGAGGCTCGGTCTAAATCAGAGTTGTCTGGCCTTGGTGACTCAGCCCTGTAAATATGATTACACAAGTGGGGCATTAGCACATTTAAGCACACAGATTTTCGTTCGCGTCTCTAAACGATCCAGAAGTAATGAACTATATCATCCTTTTTTTTTTTTGACTGAATATGCTCAATCCCATGCAAATTGTAACCCAAATGAAAGTGTTCCTTAAGTGGTAAAAAAATTACCTCAGCTGGGTACCAGTACATCTGAAATGCTTTTGTTATGGTTGCTATGGGAAACAAGCGCCTGTTAACAAGGAAGTGGTTATACAAAATGTGCCTCTAGTCTGGTTACAGCTGCCAAGATTAATTAATTGATTCTGTTTATGCTGGAATAGGGAAAAAAAAAATCTGGAAAGGATCCAAGAGAGAAATTTCCTTCTGTATTTGACACTGGTGTCGAAGTGAACAAAGCAATTCTCGCAACAACAGCAACAACCACGTTGCTCCTGATAATAACAACAATATAAAAGATCCACGGGTTACGGTGCTCATAACCTCATGACCAGACTAATAAAAAGAGTGTCTTATCACTTGACAACAAATCTTCCGACAAGTGTGTGTGTTACACAAAGTCCAGCAAGGCCTATTTGTGAGGAGGATGATCACACGACCGAACCTTGTTTTGGACTGTTTTTTAAAGACTTTTCTGTCAAGGTCAGGTTAGTCTTAATGCCTACTCTCTACCCAGGGCTTAGCCTTGAGAAGCATGAAGTGGCTCGCTAGGACGAGGAGGGCGCATTTATCTTCCTATGGCGCCCAAGGACGTTTCCCGATCCGCTGTAGGAGCTCTAACTCATTCCATTCGCCTCGCTAATTGGGATGCAAGGAAAGTAGTCATGGGGCAAGGATGAGTGCTACGCCGTGCAGAGCACTGAGCCAAAATCACGGCTGGCTGGAACAGCTTGGGAGAAAAGCAAAGCCAAAAAAAGCAGCGCGAAGTGCTGCGCTTGTGTGTTCGTAACCGACAGCGGTGAACGCGCCACATGTCTCAGTGTGAGTAAATTCCTCTTCAGCATGCACAAAAAAGGACTATGTGGCGAGACTTCATCAACGCAGCACCGCTGACTGCGACCCAGGGAAAAATATCCACTCTCCGCCATCTATCTGTGCTGGAGAGGTGTCCCTTGTTGCCCGGCAACAGCGCGGTTCACTTTAACCCCTGAGCGGAGGCTTTTGTGCTCCGACAGCAGGAGCTTGGTGTCAGTCAGCTTTAGGAAGTAAGACAACTTCATCCCTCGCAGCTTTTTCATGTGCCTGGAAAGGCTTACGGAAGGCCGCGTTTTCGAGAACGCCAAGTTTCTGTGCTCTGCGGAAAAACGACGAATGTGACAAGACTAGCAAGTTAACCAAAACAGTGACAAAAGCTGACACCCAACTGTGGATTGACTCAGTGTCCGTTAAAGTGCTAAATGTGAGGAGAAAGACTGATAGGAGGAAGCGAGAAGCTATTTCTGCTAATCTAATCTTCTGGGCTTTTATATTCAAATGTTGCATTTAATTACTGTGTGGAAGTGTAAGTAGGACGTCTGTAAACAGCTGATATCCATCCATATGGAGAGCAAATATTTAATAATAATTCAGTTGTACGGGAATATATATAAAACATCCTTTCATTGCGTGATGCGATGGATGCAACGAAAAGCTGTAAAAGTTGCAATTAGACAAACATCACTGCGATTTCGGTTCCTGTATTGAGAGAAGAAACAAATCTCACCAACAAAGGTTCTTCCTCTCCCTCAAGTGGCATATGGAGGCTTCATCTTGTAAAATGTCTTTGTTTTTTCATTCATAAATCTGCAAAAATCCACCTTCAGCTAACTGCAGTTTGACCCTGGCCTGCACACACACACACACACACACCTGCGTATAAGTCGGGTCATTACGTAAATCTCTTCCCGCCACAGCTTACTGCACCAGACGCTGTCTCCTTGCCTCGGCTTTGAAGGTTCCCAAAAGGACGGCCGTGCTAAGAAGTTATGAAGGACAGTGCTGGTAATAGGCTGGCTCTGCGACGGCCTTGGACTTTGAATTCTCCGGCAGACAGGTTCATGCATCAATCCTTCAGCTTTACACAGACAAGGCACTCACCTTCGTGACTCGACTCAACAGGAATGAGTGGCATTTCACTTAGCTGGACCTCTCTTCCTCCAACACGACAACCCCCGCACTCCCTTCTCTCTCTCTCGATGTCTTGTTTAAAAAAATATGACTGTGCGCGGTTCGCCTGACACAGACTTGGTGTTTTAATCAAACTCAGTGAACCCCCTCCCTTCTCCCTTTTCCTACCCTGACACCTCACAAAACTGGATGATACACCTATATATAGAAGTCGTAGATCTACTCTGGCGGTAATTGTATTGAATTCAATTATATGCAGCAAAAGTAACAGGGTTCACGTTTCTCATAATCAGCACCTTTCCGTTTTAGAGACTTAAACTCTTATACGAGTGACCTTTTACGCATAAAGGACGGTATCCCATAGAAAAGAAATGTGCGCCGCTCGGTTCCAGACACCAATCGTGCATGAATTTCCGAGCGCAAAAACACGAGATCGAAGTGAGCAGTGAGCTGCGTGGGTTCCATTTAAAAACATGGAGCGCACATGTAAAAATAAGAGGGTTGAAGGCCGAAGCTGCTTGTGGGAATGCTCTGTGGATGCCACTGGCTGGCACAGATATTTCACAGCTGCCGTTTTTAAATGGGTGATGACGGTAAGGGTGGCATGCTTAATTTATCTGACCTGCATCTTTGCCTGGGACTGAAGTACAAATTCAGCTAGTAAAGCAATCGTGTACAGAACAATCCGTTGCTATATATCCCAATAAGATATTCAGGTTTAATGCTCCTATATATCCTTTGTTCAGGGGGATTTTATTGCCGACCCCCCCACTGCTTTCCCCCCTCTGCCCAGCCAACTATACTCATTATCTTTTATAAGAGAACTAGTGTTTTATCACTACATATTGTCTCAGCAAGGGCACAAACCTGATCAGCTTGTATTTACAGATGATTTGTCTTCCTATATGTAAAGGAGACTCTATAGAAATGGCATAATTGGCATAAATTGACAAGCATTGTTTTTCTTTTAAATATCTCTGTACCTCTCTCTCTCAATCTCTCTCTCTCTTGATATGGCAGTATTCCCAAGCATAAAACAAGAGATGATGGGGTCATTTACATTTTCCGAGCGACCGTCAACACCACGAGTGAGTCACTCTCACACTTTAACTAACCCAATAGCGATGTTCACACTTCATGAAATCGGCCTCAGACCACAGTTTTCCTGTAGCACACCATTAAAATCCACGTTTCTGTGTGTAATCTGTAAAACAAAGGGTACCTGCAGACTGACCTTAAAGCACCTCAAAAACAATTACTCAGAATTAGCATATACATTTGCATTGTTTTGTAGTAAACACGATGGGCAAGACGATCAGGGAGAGGGGGGGTGTGTGAGGTGAATACACATCGACCTCAGAACAGAAAAGAGAGAGCCTCCATTTTCATTGTCACGTTCTAAAATGGGGTGATTACTAACAGAATACACATCCAGCTCTGACTCACCCCTGACAGGTTAAAAAAACAAAAAAACACTTTCACTTTCCAATCAGCCTCCCGTTAGCAGTTTGCCTGTTTTTCAGAAGTGACATTCACGTGTTGTTTTGAATACAGAAACCGGAATGAGGTTGTGACCCCTAGTTTCTGGAACGTCTGCAAACGCTAAATCCAGTGGATCAACGTGATTTACGAGATCTGAGGCTCAATATAACCACCGTTTCCACCTACACCAAACAAGCCACTAATCCCATGCCCGAGATAAATATGTATCAAACCCGATTTCCATTCGAAGACATGCTCGTTGTTACTTTTCTTTCCTCTCCTTCACCTGAACTAACAGCAGCAACAGCAGCACTAATACCCAGTGCCTCTCAGTAACCTTTTGACTCTGACCTTTACAGCCTCTTCTTATTGACCGAAGCCACAGGAAACCTCATGACAACAATAAACACAGTCCAAAATCCATACATGCTGTTCACCAGCACCAGACATGGTTATTTAAGATAGGAAATACAACAGCACTTGTTCATCACTCCTGTTTTGTTTTCTACCGAATTCCCATTCATCATGAACGCCAAATAAATGTACATCTACGAGGTGGTGATCTATTATACGATCTTTATATCTATAATAATCTTACTATACACACAATCATAATGGACCAAAAAAAACGTAATAATGTCAACAATAAAAAAGAATAGACTTTAGTTTCTACACTGTATAAAAATACTATGTATCATTGTGCACCATTCTGCAAAATGCTAATATATAATAATTCTGTGACATGCTTGCAATGCAAATCTACAGCACTGTAAAACAAATAATAACAATAACACAACCTGCCAGTACACCTCACTGAATATTATTAAACAAAAAGTGGTTATTGCATTGATTCCCATATACTTTAACTTCAATGAATAAAATTTTTTAATCATTTGCCTCCAGTGTTGATATTTTCTTCATCTTTTGCAATTTAGCTTTATTTTTTCAGCACAGTGTAAACACACAAATCCCAGTGTGTCACGTGATTATATTTCCTTTCATTCTCAGAAAATCTGTTAATCTATCTTCACTGCTTCCCCTGGGAAAAAAATTATTTGCAAAACTCTTTTTACCTCTTCGTACAAATACTTCATCGTTTTGATGGTTGACCCCCAAATATCACGATTATTATTTTTGTAATGTAAGAATTTGAGTATTTCTGTATGTTCTTTAGTTACACTACACTACACTACACTCACACACACACACACACACACACACACACACACACACCTAAATATAGATATTTTAAAACCCAGACAGGTTTAGAAAGCGAGTAAGCGGTTAAGTTGTATATTGTATTTTGTATAAAAATTGCCACTTTAATAGTTTGTTTATTACTAAATTGTTTGTAATTGTGCATTGAATAAGATTTCCCCAAAAATGGCCTCCAATAGATGATTATTATTTGATGGACACGAAGCCCCGCCCACAGGATTTCACTGGGTTTATACATTGTCTATAAAATGAATTACTGAATACGCATCCATATAAACCATCCGGGCTGTAATGCAGTTCTCCAAACAGATTTTTCCCACCAGATTTTGCAAACGCGAGGTTTAAACACATCATTATTTTATGCTACATGCTCTACATGTCATCCATTTTTTTTATATAAGTACGTAAAGGAAAACCGACTATTGCACCTTAAAAATGCGAGAAACCAAAGCATAGGTGTAAACTCTGAGTAGTGATGCAAAATCCACATTGATGTCAGGATCTAAAATGGACACACACACACACACACACACACACACACACACACACACACACACACACACACACACACGGAAATGGACACACGTTTGCATTCAGTAAAGAAGATGAGAAAGAGAGAGAGAGAGAGAGAGAGAGAGAGAGAGAGAGAGAGAGAGAGAGAAAGAGAAAGAGAGAGTCTTCTGCACTACGAGAGCAGTGGCCAGGAAAGCTTTCTCGGTTACCATGGCGATTGACCGCTGCCTGTGGCTGCGTCCTAATCCACAGACCTTTCGCCTAAATAGTGCGTCTTGTCCGCTATTTAACACGAGGCATTAGTGCTGTTTAGGGACATCGCCTAAAATCAAGCAGCGACCGCGCTTCTGCGTTTTACGCACCACCAAAAAAACAACACATTCACTTGGCATCGTTTCTCATAACAGCTGCTCGGTGCCTTGTTACCTGCGTGTGTAGGGAAAAACGCGCTTCTGACACCAAGGAGTCGGGGTACCGGTCCGATTGGCGCCTGGTTCTGCTGAGTCCACAAAGCAGTCCGTACTCTGGTCAAGTCTGCGCTGAACTGCTCTTGATCGGAATCCCCGCCTGGTTCTCTCTTTCTCTGTGTGTGTGTGTGTGTGTGTGTGTTTTCAACTCCGCAATGTGCCCTCTAGTGAGAAATGAGTCATCAGCGAATCGATTCCCTCCCAGCGACTCCCTCCCTCTTTTCCTCACACCAGATACACTTGACTTGTTTGTCAGGATTGTAGAGTGATGAAATAAATGATTTTATAAAATGAAACACTTTGGCATGCGACCTTAATTAATTGACGACAATGTGGCGAATTTTTTAACAATTGGCATCTTTTTTCACAGAATTTCATAACCAAAATGCTGCGTACGATTAAATAATATTATGAAATTATACAGATAAAAAAATACCTTAAAAATGTTTTTCTTGAAGACATGCTTTTTGTGGGAAACATCCTGCTATTAAGCACCGATGATCAATAGGTCTCTCCTAATATAAAGCATCAACATATAAATAATATACAGTACTGTGCAAAAGTTTTAGGCCACCATTAGATGTGTTTTAGCAATTGTATAAAGACTATACGTGATTATTTCTCACTCTCTTCAGTACAATACAACCTGAAAATACAGAAAAAATATATATAGTATTACAGTAATACAGTATTAAAAATACAGGTACTATAAGCTAAAGTAGCAAGTATTTAGTGTGATCTCCTGTCACACTTGAGCAATAGCAGGAACCTGTCTCTCATAAACCTAAATGGAATGGAAACCTCATTAATATCATTGCTAATACTTGTATATTTCATACAATTTCTTGTCAAAATGACTGCTGTGAAAAGGCCTGTTACACCAAGTTTGTGTAAAACATGCCTGAGCATCACACACACGTTTAATTTATTGGAACTTGCTAATACGGCCAACATTTGATCACATCATTCCATTAAAAATGCCAAAGATCACAAAATTTCACATACATAATTTTATACTTTTGCACCAGCAAGTTTGCTCTCAAACAAACTGGATCCAATCAAGATCTGGTATTTAAGCTGGTTTGAAAAGGAGTAGAGATAATGGACAAAGAGAGGAATAGAAGGCCAAGAGAATGTAAAAAATCTTGAGAATTGCTGCTGTTTTGCTGTTGATAGACACTTGTTCACAATTCCCCTTATTGCACTTTGTACTTTATAAAACCAGGGTTCCAGGGTTCTGGAGAAACCTTTTTTCCCTGTGTATATGGTTGGAATAAAAGCTTCTTGACTCTTGACTTGAAGAAGTCCAGCAAGGACCTGGTTCAGCATCTGGCAGCTTCATTTGAATTCTACAGTCTGAAGTTCTGCAGTTTGAAGAAGGTTGATCAGGTCTTTGTGGAAAGGTAGCAGGGAAGAAACCACTATTTAGAAAGGTCCACAGAGTGAAAAGCATAAGATATGCTACAGCTGGGTTGGAATGAAGATCAGTGGAAAAGAGAATTATAGAGTAATGACTCCAAGTTTGAAATTCAGGAATGTTTTAATGTTCAGCATGATAACAATCCCAAGCACATGGTTAATGCAATATAACAGTGACAGCCATGGACTTTACCAAAGTCTAAAGACGAACTCTGGAATCAAGACAGTCTCCCCAAAAGAGTTCAAGATATAGTTAGTGAAAGACATATCATGCTAAATACTAATTTATGCCTGACAAAGCCATTTTGTTCCAAAATAATTAGTTTTTTTTCTTTATTTAGTGTAAATATTTCCTGATTTTCTTTGTATCCCAATATACTGACTAAAAAATAAATATGGGTGATCATTAAAACTTTGCTAGAAACAACCTATTTTTAGGGTTAAATAACATAAATAAGCTGCCATGTCTCTATAGAAACAATAGAAATAATATAATCCTCTAAATTACAATCAGAGCAACATTTAGGAAACAATCACTGTGGTTTAATTGTCACTAACTTGCGCTGTGGACTGTAAAAGGTGTATTATTACAAGTGGAAATTCTTTTAGAATGAAATAGATTGCTATGAATCTGTAGAAAACACTTGTGCTTTACTATGGAGCAGAAAGGCACCAGAATTGCATCATTTTCTCTTCTCAGTTCCCTGGGGACCCCCTAAAAACTACATGGTTTGAGGTTTTTGATATTGCCAACACACCTGATTTACATACCTCAGCAAAACCTTAAGCTATCAACGAGAGAAAAAGAAATAAATCTTAAAACTGAGTTTGATCTGATTCTGAGAATGTGATCTGATTGTTTTTAGGCATGCCAGCCTTTGTGGTGAGTCAAATGAGTCATAGTTTAAATGAGTCGATTCAGTAGGGCATGTCGAAATGGTCCATGTTTAGGCTCCGCCCACTCATGGCCCGCCCACACAGCAGCCTTAAAGGTGTAGGACTCTGCAGTAACAAAAGCTGTGCCTGACTGAATTACTGAATTACTGTACAGTATCATCAGCAAATCTCTCCCAGACCAGTATCCTGACGTAAAAAAACCAAACAAACAAAACAAAACAAAAAAAACTGTATCCTGATGTAGATGACCTGATGCAAAATCTTTTTTGTGAATCTAAAAAAGGGGGGAAAAGGTTTTGATCTTCTACAATCTGAATTTGCAAACACAAATATCAATAATTATTTGTGAAATTAATAATTCAACACTGTTCCTCTCAATCAGATTTTATTGTTGAATTGTTGATTGTGTTGATAGTTTTGTGTGTTGGGGGGTTGTCAAGTTTTTCCAGTTTTCTCCCACTGTCATGCAGGTAGGCAGATTGCCCCAGGGTGTGTATGTGTGTGTGTGTGTGTGTGTGTGTGTGTGTGTGTGTGTGTGTGAACGGTGACCTTAGATGGACTGAACCAGTTAATGAAGATGAGTAAATCTTGATGGGGGACCAAATATACTTGATTCGTTTTTTTTTTGTTTTGGTCTTATTGTACACTACATAAAAAAAAGAATAGAACTGCTTTTTAAAAGTTTAAGGCTTTTGAGTTTTGGGTGTGATCTATGTGTAACATTTCAATTTTAATGTCATAGATAAAAAAAACAAAAACAATGATCAATATTGAAATTATGAATAGCTCTATTGATATGTCCATCCCTAACGACATGTTACGCGATTCAAGCCATTTAAACTATTTTGTATCAAATCAAACCAAATGCTTTCTTTAATATATTTAAAGCTGAGTAAACATCTACATACCTGTTCCTTCAAGTGCAGGAATATACTATTGGGAAAAACTACAATGCGTCTCAGGTCGCTATTATATAAGTCTCAGCCGTTCATTTAACAGTAGTTAAAACTTGTACCACATAACAGAGCAAAAAATATTTTTTCCCTAATAACATTAGCCAAGGCAGCTAGCTTAGTCACAGATTCTGTGGAAAAATTTTCCAGGAATCATGGCTTTCTCACTAAGTAAGACACAATTTGTTTGATTTGCGACTTGACTAACTGAGCTCAATTGTACCCACAGCACTTTTTTTGAATTATGTTTTTTTTTTTTCTTTCATCATTTGACTCTCTTCCAGCTCATGTGCTTCAGGCTTGTGCAACACCAGTGACCGTTACTGTAACAGAAATAAACAGAATGAAAATAAATCAGAATGTTCAACAAATTTATTGCTGAACAAAAGTCACCCAGACTCAGAACTAACTCGTGAAGGTACATAACCGATGATCTAGTAATCATAACAGGGTCACGGCGCAGCAAAGATTCAGCAATCTCGCCAAGTTGACTCTGGAAACTCAGTGACCTTTAATCTTTAAACTTTGACCTCAGACGCCACATGAATAGAGATACAATATCCTCCCTTTCGTTCCTCCCCCAGCCCAATCGACCTCTGCCCCCAAAGATTTTCACAGAAATGTGGTTCATGGAACTTCGACCTTTGACCCGCGAACAGAAGAGCATGTGTGCTTTCTTTTGGTCCAGGCATGTTCATGTACGTTGAGCACGGCAGCTCAACGTTTTTTTTTCTTTCCTAAGAACTATAACGAGGCAATTCTGCATTTAAACAAATATCGTCTCGTGCTGTTTAAGCTGGGGTCAGAGTTTCCACTCCATTTAGAACGCTTTACAAGTTTTAGCCATTATACGAGCCTTCACTCACTTGTCCTGTCTGACACAGGCCAAATGTTCTTTTATGTTTTTTAATCGAAGTGCTCAGAGATGATATCATGCAAACACCATGCAAATGCGGTTTCAACTGATGCTTTTTTCAAGGTCTCTAAGATTTAAGATAAGTTCATGAATCATTTGAATGTAAATAGGAGCACTGGTGTAAAGTGGGGGAATTTGATTTGTGGATTTGATTTGGTTAAAAACAACATGCTGGCTAGCACAATGAACGCTATCACTTGGGGTTGGGGGTTGTCTGATGGGTATAAAAGTGCTGTTCACCCAATTGGCATGTAAATACATTCGAATTAACCGCACATTGAGCTCATACAAATGTGAATTTCGAGTACGATGCGGTGCGGTAGACAACAAAAACATGAAAACCTTTGTCTCGCAGGTTGTAACAATGCTTATATAACACAAGTGCTAAACTTGTTTCATGGTTGATCCACAACATTCTTTACAATGTCATGATTTTGTCAGACAAAAATAAAACACTGCCGCAAAGTAATGCGTTTTATTACATAAAAAAAACCTCTGATCTATAACCAACCTTCACTTTACGTCCTTTACACATCGCAGTGTGCAATATACAACAGGTTTACTGGCGACGCTATTTTGTATTTTGTGTATTTTTCTTACACTGTCTTGTGTTGTCTTGCATTGTCCTGTATTGTCTTCCACTGTCTTGTGTTGTCTTTGCACTGTTTGCACCAGGTTGCACACGATGCACTTTATGTGGCGAGGACGCTAGTCCTTAGCCCTGTGTTTTCTGTGATTGTTGTTGTATGTAGCACCAGGGTTCAGGAGGAACGTTGTTTTATTTCACTGTGGACTGTGTCAGCTATATATGGTTGAAACGACAACAAAAGCTTCTTGACTCTCTTGACTCTTGAACCTGTGACAGTTTTATACAATCACTCTAAGCTTAAAAGCAACTGGAGAGCATTAATTTTCAACAAGACGTCGAACACGTACAAGTGCAGCAACACAATTTTAAAAAGCTTTTTGTACAAATACGGAGTGATTTGGTGCAGCGATTACCAATGGAGGTGAAGACAGCAAAACACACGTGATCCATCTCCTGATTTGTTGTCCAATCAGAATGCTAGTTTTTCCAGCTACTATTATGTCAACCAGCAGTAGGAACACCTACTGGCAATGTCATAATGCAGTGAAATTAACTAATGTGAACGTGGCACTGAAACGAACCAGATCATTTGCATAGTAAAAAAAACCCTATAAATTCTAGTATATTTTATTGTATGTTATTACATATTTTATAGTTAGTTAATAAGTAAAATAAAAGTCATGATTTCAAAAATATCAAATATAGTAAAAAATAAATAGTAGGCATAAAGGACGAGCAACTATGTAATAACTGTTCTGGAAATAGTGTTGGATTGGAATTTAATTACATCCTACCTGATCAAACCCCTGAATACAAGATAAGTGTAATATTATAGGCTTAGATTGTAAGTAATTAATAGCTATTTTTATTTTTGGATTCTACAATTCTAAAGATCAGCTCATACTTGAAATCTAGCCACACCTCATCATGTAAATATGAATACTTTTTCAAATGTTGTGTGCAATTAACACACAACACAGGCTGGTGTTTGGCTTGAATAATAGTCTGTGCAGCAAAGGTTCACACAGAGGTTAGTAAGGCAGATAAGAAAAGCCCTCAGATTTGTTTTATATCCAGCAATAAGATGATCCATGCGCTGGTGCCAACAGAATAGACCTTTATGCGTCTTTTACCCCAGTGTGTCAGACTGTCCTGTCAAGAGGACACTCAGGGGCAACGAGTCTGGATTCTGACGCCTCACTGTCTCAAGGTTTCAGGGCCAGAAGGCATTAACCTTTGGCCTTTTGACCTTTTTGTGGCATAAGCCACCAAGTTGCTGGTGTACAGAGGAGAGAAAAGAAACTGCGGGCAGGTGCAAACAGGCTTATTACACACACACACACATATACACACACACACACACACACACACACACACACACACACACACACACACACACACACACACACACTACACAATCTCAGCTTTGTGAACTTGGATCCAGGACCCTCGCCACATTGGATTACACATTAACTTCCTAAATAAATTATTTCTGGACCGCTAATGATAAGTGTCTCTAGAAAAGACTAGACGAATTTAGCACTGAGAACCAGGTCATCACTCGTCCTAGAACTTTGACCGTAAACTTTACGTAGTGAAGTCCAGAGATTAAAAACTAGTGCACATGGATCTGAGGGTAAAGTGCAGTCCAACACTGTGAAAGAAAAAAGGGATCCAGGTTCGCTCAATGTTTACTCAGTGTTAACATTTAAGGGAAAGGCTTGAGTTTAGTATTTTGCTTAAATCACACAATTGTCTTTGGCTCTGTAAAACCATCTGAACATCAACAGTGTCGTAATAAATTGCATCAAACAGAATGAGACTCAGATAGAGGGTGTGGCATGAAATCTAAATTATGAATTTGGTTAAAGGTAATGTAGATAATCCGATTTGTATCTGTGTTCTGTTATAAAAAAAAATCATCAATATATGGCCTGACATCAAGTAGATTTAAATAGAACCATTGCAATGCTTCTTATTTTTTTCAATAACACACCTCTGAATGTCTTGTTTTTTTATACCTCAATGATTTGCCAACAATAACAATTTATGTCACTCTTTTTAACCATTTAGTGTTCTGGTACCTCTGTGAAAGAAGTTTCAGTTATGATATACTGTATGTTATAGCAGCTACAAACACCAGTCCCTTTTTTGCTACTTTCTTAACGTTACTGTGATGTTACTGAAGAAATTCAGTTAAAAATTTTACTGAAAAACCTGAACGTTCTCTGTGTTAAAAACTCTCCTGTGGGGGAAAATATAAAGCTGTAATTGTGATGGATTTAGTTACACTGGGAACTCCTTCCATAAATATTAACAGAAATTAGCACTTTATTATTAGATTTTCGGTTTGTACCATTCAAATCCCTGTGTAAGTTGTTCAAGTAAAAATTATAACATATCAATATATGATAAAATGCTGTGATTTGAATTACCGTACATTTGCACTACTGTTTGAGCTGCTGCTATAAAATTATTAAGCAACACCGTCTGATAAATCAGATTTGAGACAAGCATTCGGATAAGAATTCAACTGCTATTTTAACAGTATATGTATATATGGAGCCAAACTATAACCTTTGTGAAAAGTGTGTGATGTAGAAATTACACAAATGTCTTTTTTTGGCCTACTCAGATCCAGAGAATTGTACAACACAAGGTTTAATTATATGACATCAGAAGACCGTCCGTACGTTTTGACACCCCATGAACGTCAATTCTTCCTCGACTGGTTTTGCACAGAGAGCAGAATAAAAACCAGAGCGAATCCAAACACTTCAGCATCATTTATGGTTTAAATGACACAGCATTAATGCCAACTGCATCTGCTGCCAAAAACAACATGCCCTAAATAAAAAAAAAACTCACAAATGATCATATTTGCTGGGTGCCAGCTCATGTAAAATTCCATTTCTGTGAGAGACCCAGAAACGTCTCTGTGAAAGAATGTGACATCTTGAAACCAAATCTCCCAACCAGGCAGGTATGAACATTATACTCTCCAGCTTGCTGATGTGTCTCTTCATGATCACCGGTGTCTCATTTCACCCGTATGTGTGTTGTTTCATGTGGCGATATTTATGTTTTTTCCTGCACATGTACTGCCATGGAAATAGAAATCAGGAGATTGACTGTAAAAAAGGAGAGTCTGCAGATATATGACACTGGAGCATTTTTATAGAAGCTGGCATAGAAAGCTTTGTGCCTGAAGGAACGCAGCTTCTCTTTCTCTCTTTCTCGTGCATAAGCAAAGCTTCTCACGCGGCGTTCCCTGTGTTAATCAAAAGTGACAAGTGGTTTGAATGTCGTTTCATGAATAAATTAAACAAGTTTAAAACCTCCCTAGTGAATGACGGCGTAGGGAATACACGCTGCCTGACGCTTTCTCATGTCTTTAGGACTTTGGCATCATGTGCTCAGAAAAGAAATATAGGTTGGAGTTGATCCTGCTGATGTTCATCATTTGAAAGAGCTGGTGCACAAGGACTTCTATTTTATCATGTTTGCATTGGCGCTGTAAAAAATATCCTGAGTATCTTATATAGAAACAAATAAAAAAATCGCATGCATCTTATGTATGATCGTACACATTTCCCCACCTGATTATTTGTGTAGTATATCACGAAAGCAGAAAACCTCACAAATCTCAGGATGGCATGCATTTTAATGCCAACACACGAAAAATATGTTATCACAATGTGAAAAGGAATTGGGAGTAATTCACATCTAAAAAAAACATAAACCCACATACTGTACATGGGGAAAAATAAATACAAGCACAAATCATTCAGGAAAAACATATAGTATATACTGTGTATGTAACAAGATGTAATACATTTCTGTAAGAGCTGCCATATATTACATTAAAATCTAATAATATAAGGATATTAAAAATAAAAAAATATTGAAAAACATTTTTTTCTAACTCCATGCTTGAGGTTGTTTCCTTGAAGCATTAATGTCTCGTAAAATGCATCATAATTTGCTTTGGCACGATTTAATAAGATACTTGTCAATGTATTAATTGTACATTTTGTATATTAAATTATTACTTTTCAGTAAAAGTGGGAGAGCTGCTCAAGATCGACTCGCAATTCACTTCCCATCAAGCAGCATCTAGTAGAAAAAACAAACTCCATCTGTGGTCCAGCTTTGGTTCAACACCTTAAGAGGAGAGAAATCAAAAAAATAAAAGAGGATTCAGGAAGCAGTGAAATTTCTGTCTGAGCCGAGTTGATCTAGATAAACTTTTAAAAAATTTGCAAAGCTTTGGAGCACAGAGCTAAAAAAGAAAAGTTTTTTTTTAAAACTAATTTTCTAAATAACTAAAAATTGTTTGTTTGTAACTTGCTTGTTAGTAGATAGCCGTCTAAGAAAGCATTACAGTTCCTCTAAAAATCACACAAAGATCACTCATTTTTTGGCAGTTTTGGAAGGTTTACATTTTCCATTCAGAAACACTACTGAAGTGAAGGCGAACGAGTTTGTGTTATAATCTCGCCACTCACACACGGGTTGTTTCGGGTCATCCAGTGCATTGGTGCATTTTGCCACTGTGCCACAATGACCTACTTCATGTGCTCAAACTAATCCCTGCGAGTTCAGCTGGTGGTCGGAGAGGAAGCCACGCTCTCTCACTCTTCTTCATTTGAATATCAGCTAACAAGGGCAGTGCCACTCGAAAAAAAAAAAAAAAAAAAACACCTCTTCACCCTGCTGAGGGATTTGAATGCCCAGTCACAACATTCTAGGCTGCTGTTTTTCTTTCTCCTTCAGACGTTACTCGAAGACACGTGACTCCTGGAAAACTGGTAAAAACCTGATTCTGACAGGCTCAGCTTCACTGTTTGTCACAGCAACTTTACACGTCACACTTTCATGATACTGTTGATTCTTTTTTCTTTTTTGTAGGTCAGCTAATGTGAGCGCAGTGGTGCACACTTCCTTGTCACACCTCACAACCCTCAGATCCAAATCTAGATAAACCAGCAATGAAATATACAGGCTCGGCTTACAAGAACAATAGGGTGTTCTAATTGACACAGTCGAGAAAGTGTCTTGGATGAGATTTTATTACCAACGTCAGAGCGATCCCATTACTCACTCTCTCTCTCTCTCTCTCTCTCTCTCTCTCTCTCTCTCACGTGCGCTCCCGTACACGCATGCATGCTCTCTCTTGCCGTGTGTTTTACAGCTTTTGAATCTAGTCATCCATGTCAAATTGCCACTGTTAAGGCCAACACATAACTCATTTATCTATAATGCGCGCATAATACAGAGTGCATTATGCAATTTACTGCATTGTATTGGAAAATACAGGTGTGCAGGATGCAATGAGGAAAATGAAAGAAATTAGAGACAAAAGAAAAGCTTTAAAGCAACTATATCTGTGTGGTGTGATTGAGGCCTGTACTTGTCACCAAGTCCCCCTTTTCACAAAGCACGTGGTGAGCCGAGTAGAGGACAAAAAGACAGTTTCACAAGGTTACACACTCTTCTCTGCCTCTTTTCAGGGCCAGTATGTGTATATCTGTGTGTGTGAGAGGGGGAGATGACAGGCGTCCCCGTCAATGTCCCCCAGGCACGTTCCCTCAGTTCCCACGGGGCCATTGACATTCAATCGCCCCTGTTTACTCATTATCAGATCAGCATGGAACAGTCCGAGGCATTTTAACAGAGTGTCCGATGATAAAACTCTCCGTTTGAAGAAGGGGGTGGGGAGGGGTGTCTGGGGGAATTGGTGACTGAAACTTCATAACAGCTTAATACAGATTCTGCAATCCCAGAGCTTTTGCAGGCACCAGGGACGATCCATAAAGCCCTAAAGATGATCCATAATCCAGGTTGGATATTATACAGAGTGGTGACATTATACCGTAACCCCTCTTCCCCGTCGCGCACAAAAGAAGGCCAAGGTAATATGTGTATCATAAATACCACCGATCGATAAGTGCTGACTGGAGGAAGTAAATATTTCCATGACACTGTTATACCAGTGGCAGCGATTTTGCATTTCAGGATGTGTGCATTAAAAGTACATGGATGACATGTGTGGGTTATAAAATTAGCAAAGCCGTCAGGTAATATGAGGAGCCGGTGGAGTGACATTACAGATACAAATGGAGTTTAAATTGGAGACATCGGCCTTGCATGCCAGTCGATAGCAGTCCTGACCTGCATTAAGCCAGACAGAGATGCCCTTGGATCTCTGGCTTGCTGCATTCTTATCACTATCCTGGAGGCAGATTTAGCATATTTAGCCTCTAATACTGGTTTGAGCATTTTTATAATGTGTGGCAATGTTAAATGCAACGGCTTCCTTGGCCGCTACGTCTTGAGAAATCTTATCCGTGCATGCGGCCCAGTCTGGGAGAATACTTACAGCTGTGAATTGCATTATACCCGATGCCTCTGGTCTTTCTTAGGCAGTCCTGGATATCTAAACATCCCCTAACTAGCCTGTAGTTCCTGACAGAAAACACATTACGAAAGGCAGAGAGGTAAAATAAGTGGCCTGACCTTGGGATGGAGCTGAAATACAATCCTCCGTTACCGCTGCAGGTCGGTAACTTTGTCCTTCATGCAATTAAAGTCTATCTCCTCTAACCACCCACCCATGCTCTGACATTTTCATTTGCACGCACATATCCACACACATTTTCCAACAAGCATCCCAGATCTTATTCAGCAGAGCCAGGCGGAATTTATATCTCATTCTTTGCTCAGTGCAAGACAATTTTGCTTGTTCCAAGCCTCGAGGTAGAACTGTTTAAGACGGCCTTTTTGCTTTTGCCAGCAGTTTGTTCCAGTCATAGAAAGCGACCTCTCCTCCACGGAACTGCAAAACATTTTATGCAAAACAACATACAGTGTCTTGTCAGATGAGCCAAAACATTGATATACAGGACGCCTCAAGACTTGCTGCCTTGGCTGAAAAATAGTAGAGTGTCAGCAACTCGGAAGATGTCACTTATGTGACGTCTAATTATACGATCCACCTAGAAAAAAAGCAACTCTAGAGATCAGAAGGCTTATCCCATCTGATGCTTGTGGTATGATGAGTTGTTGAATATGGGAAAGGGTGTACAAGACTCAACCCTCTAGTTTCAGAAATGTTTGCCTTTTAGCAAGGTCTTGCTTTGTTTAATGTGTAATATACAGTTTACTCTGTTTTACTGTGTTCCAAATAGAGGACAGAAACCTCAGTACGCCGTGTTTCTAACAGCATTAGCCTTTTTAAGAGATAAGGCCTTTATATTTACATAGCTCATGCTATCTGACGTTAATTTTTCGGCTTTCAAACTTAACACCGGCATCACATATATCATCCTTGGCCAGTCCAGTAATTCTGTACACCAAATCTGGGTTCCATGACACAAAACACGTTACTACAAGTCCAGTCAAATAGTATGATTGCAATGAAAGTAAATAGCTTATTCACTCACATTTGTGCTTGCATACCTACAGCTTAATTATAGTTTATATATTTGCAAACATATATTTTGTTTCAACTTAACTAGCTACCTTTATACAGCCTTATGTATTTGGCTGAAGGTAACGATATTATTCAGCCACTAGTATAACTTGGTTTGAAAAGTTACACAAATATATTATGCAAAGCTATTCAGCTGACCTCATCAATGTTTCATCTACATCCAAAGCTGACAATTTTACCAAGCATCAGTGAATAAAGATGTTATGACAAATGATGTTACTGAGGAGTGTCCAAGAAATGATTCCAGTTAGGGTGTTGCTCTAAGAGAATAATTATACAACTAGTTAATGTCCTTTGAGCTCAAGGCCAGGTCCACCTGCTGTGGATCAGACAGTGACATTAGTGTGTGTTTCACAGAAAACAAAACCCGTTTTTTTTCAGTGTTAATCTGTGAATTTGCTGCCAAACAAAACTACCATTGAGTAGTTGGGGGATTACCAAGGTTAGATATATAAATCAATAGTTACAGAATGACAGAACAGCACCACCTCCACCAATGACAGAAAAAAAACTACTCTCTAATCACTAGCCAAGAATAACAGACATTATGGAGATAAACAGTCCATAGTTGTGTCCTTGACTGAAGATTTCACAGAATACGAACACTTTTACCAGAAAAAATTAACCACACAGACACTACTGTATTACAACTATATTTTATCCACAGCATTGTTTATCCAGCTATTGCTCATTGAAATATGCAACCAGGCTTTCTGCAAGAACTAAATATTGACCTGTTTTTGCTGATCCTGTCCGTGTTGATGTTCCTTCCCTTAAACATGACCTTTCGGTGCAGTCTGATGAGCCTACCTCATGTGGGTAGGATTAGAGTGAGGGCTGAAGATTGTGCCTACTTAGGCAGGCGCATCATTAATATTCAAATTTATTCCAGAGTGGCAGATTTTCATTATGGCCCATACATACAGTCGGTGTCATTGAGTAATTGTCACGAGCTTCACTAATTATAAGTGTAGTGGGTTTGGAGGGTTAGATTACCTTCCATTGTGGACAGATTTACTGTGGAGGTGTTTTGTCTTATCTAGACATGCTGATAAGCTTCAACAAGGATGGAGATGAAATTAAGTAAGAAACTGATCAAATAAATAAATGTTGTTCAAAATGGTGATCATATGAAATCGCCACCAGCTTTTTATTCTTGCTTCTTTAGCTGGATTTTTTACTTTACAAGTTACTGATTTGAATTATACGTTCTATATATCGAACTTGCCTATTTATAACACGTGATCTAATAGTTAGCCTAATGGTAGCTAGCTTATCTTTTAAAAAATAAAATAAAATACCCCCGTTTCAATTACAGTAGTTCCTCTAAAAATAGTCAAGTGCTTATTTTAAATTCACCGTAAGTTACTAAATGTTCATTTAGCATTGCATAGTTCATTGCCAGACATGACCAGACCAGTATCATTTATGTTCTTATAGTTGTTTATCTCATGTTAAGTAATAATCTGGCCAGTTATTTCACCTAATTAAAGTTAGATAAAGTGAAAGAAAACTGCAGTTATTTCCGGAACCCGGAAATAGCTGATGTAAGTTTTTTTGTACAAAGGCTTGCGATAAACAATATGTCAAGTTAAAGTCAAGTGTAGAATAGAATAGTGATAAACAAGTTTGCCATTTTGTCAGAATCCACAACATTTCTGATAAGACCACTATTAGACTGCGTATAAGTTAAAGATTTGCCCTGTGTGTATTTGCGTGCATCGCATGTTTTCTTTTTTTGTTTTTTAGCAGATTTCAGCACAAACCAAATGACCTTTGTGAATTATTTAGTTTATTGACCTCTGTGAGGATTTAATTTGAAGGTCGTTTCAACTGGTAGAGTGTGTGCCAGCAGGTCCTCAGGTGACACGGGCAAGGTCGCACGTCATGCTGCGGTTAATAATATATTTGTCAGCTGCTGTGCATTAGGGTGGCGCACACCTCTCTCTTCCACTTGATTAGCGACTACCAATAAGCACTGCCAAAGATGATAAAGTAAACATTGCCTTAAGGAGATGTGTCAAATGACCATTGCTATCTTTTTCTCTGTTTCTGTCTATCTTGCTTTCTTGCTCTCTCTTGCTCTCTCTCTCTCTCTCTCTCTAACACACACACACACACACACACACACACACACACACACACACACACACACACACACACACACACAGTTCTTGCTGTATTGTTCAGAGATGAAGGTTAAAGTGTCAGCTAAACAAACACACCAGCGCAGGCCAGGATCAAGCATGAGCCTGGGCTCGGCTCAGTGTAGAGGTGTCAGAGAGGTGGCACGGGCCGCTTGGTGTGTCACAGCAAGGTTAATTCCTGACCAAGCTGTCACAGATAATCATCGAGCCTTATTAAAACTGCTGTTTTAGCACAATAACCACAAAAAACACAGAATAAATGATAGACATGGAGGACAAAAAAAAAAAAACGGTTGGCACACTGGGTAGTGTAATTAGGTTGGTGAAAAGAGAGAGGATATGAGGTGGCGTAAATCTTTAAGCCCATTCGGGAGCAAAGTGCTACATTATTGATTTCATTATATTAAACACATCGATGATGGGAAATCCATGCAGGGCGTTCTGAGAGACACTCTGACAGCAGGTCACTTTCAGTTCATTTTCAGACGTTTTGCATGCCGAGGTCACGGCAAAATGATATTTAACAGCCCATGAGACACTGAGGCACACTGTCACACGCGCTCACTGTAGGGATGACAACATCATGCCGGAGATTTTCCCGAGGCAAACTTAAGCGTGGAAAAAAAATCGATCTGAATGAAATTTCTGACCGGCTCTGCGAAGGGAAAGAAACCGAAAAGGATAACATGTAGCGGTTTATCTTTACGGTCGACATGTCTGATAAACATCTGATAAATTGGTCGGCTATTGTCCAACAGCAAACAAGATCAAACGCATTTAAAAATAGATTTTCTCTAAAAATGTTTGGGATATGAAGCACACTGACGTCACGCTTGGCCTTGTAGACAGGGTGCAGCTGGAGATAAGACGATTTCCAGGGTCAGGGCTTGTTTTGTCTTTCTCCAGTTTCTCACACAAGATGTGAGGCTTTGACACACACCCACACCCACACCCACACACCCGCACACATACACACACACACACACACACACACACACACACACACACACACACAAACATGCATGAGCCACAACACTACAAACACATTGGCACTGTTAAATCTTTCGACAGACCTCACAGCTCTGCAGCATGTAGGGTGATTGATCCGGTCTCAATGAAGCCTGAATGGAAAAGGTCAGGAGCCCCATGGGTGTGTGTGTGTGTGTGTGTGTGTGTGTGTGTGTGTGTGTGTGTGTGTGTGTATGTGTTTGAGACTGGTGGTGAGTGCAGACCCATCTCTCAGCTATGTGCCCATCTACCAGCTCTGATCCACACATTTGTTAACTGAAATATATATTTTTTAATGAATTATTACACAATTTAAAATACGACAAGTAAAACAATAATACTTCAGTGTCAATATATTCGCTAAAGTCTAATATAATATAGATATGTAAAGCGCATAATATATGTAAAGCGCATGCTAAGTTACAGCAGTGTTCGTTCAAACAACTTGTCACTTTCTGTAAATAAAAAAATCCAGAAAACAAAGCATTCGTTTCATTTGTTTTGAAAAATGGATCCTTACCATGAATTATCATTCACCCATTATTAAATAAAACTCATAAAAACACAGTTAAATGTTTCTAGAACAAAACAAAAAAATAAGATCAACCCCAGGGACAAAAAAGACAGACCTGGCAACCCTGCCATTACCTAAAATGTACCATAGCAATTTACATGAATTTAGTAAAGTACTACCTGACCATATCCTGCAAAAGATTAGCTAAATTATTAAAAACAATCTGCTTTTATCTGTCTTTTCTCTGTCCAAACAGCATTATTATACACATTCCTATAGACGTAGCTTCAGGCTACACACAGCTCATCAGTTCTCTGAGCACTGCAATACCATGAAGCCATTAGTTTATGCTGTATAATTAGATTATACTTGTATCATGGTTAATTTGAAGAGAAGTACGTAAGTGTTAAAGTGGTGGAAATCACACCCAATCAAACCTTTTTAATATTTATTACACAAGTTCTTATTGTTATCAGGGTGAGTCAATTGGTTTCATCCAAACCTCATTAAGTCAATAATTTATAAAGCTGTCTGTGTGGAGTTTTATATGTTATTCATATGTCTATTTCTGATGGTTTCTCTGATTGGACCCTGACCAGGATAAAGCTTTCACAGGAAAGCATTCAAGAATTAAAAAAAAAAGGCTTTGTGTATTTTTTTAACATATAAAGGAAGCCAAATGATTTAAGATTTTTTACTAGAAAAATCAGAACCACCTTCAAGGTAAAATTTAGTATAGCTCGTTCTTCTAGACTACTAGAAGATCAAAGTCTCAGAATTACATTGTTGAGCCATAAAAATAATTGTGAGGATGGTAATATTTTTAAGTTATAACCTGAAATGTGGGTTAAATATAGAATATCTGCCATTTTCACTATTTTTTTCTATTTAAAAGTATATATACATAGGTATATTGACAATTTTGGTTTGAGCAAGTGAAAGAGGAAAGAGGATTAAGGCGTTTCTTTTTGAAAAACGGACACGCTTCGTCTCTTTGTTCTTTCTTTGTTTGCTTCAGTAGCAGGGTAGTGCAAAACTAAAGACGCAAACACTGAATCACGTCTTGCAAGTCAGGTGTACATTTGTTTTCCACCCAAAAAAAACTGGGTGTGTTATAAGTTGCGTTTACTGTTCAAATCGGAATGTCCTCTTGCCCTAAAGGCATCCAAAGTAGGCAGCAAAATCACACCAGATAAACAAAGGTGCACAGAGCTTTAATCTCCTTGAGGTGTAGGCGTAGTCAAAGTATTGCAAACATATGCATATTGGCAAAGTGCACAAACAAGGTCAAAAAACAAGGAGACACTTTAGACAGTAATGAGATAAAAGTGGGAAAAAGACAAGATTTGTAACATTAAAATATTAACTGTGAAATAAAAATTTGTGCTTGTGTGAAAGATAAGAGCACCCACAGGTTGCCAACTACAGAGCCCATGATTAAATCTGACTCCGGGTGGTCCACAGTGGGAAGACTTCCAAATGAACTCGGCTCTCGCACTTATTTGCAACGAGACACCCTGTTGTATTAGCAAATAAAACAATATTGATTTTGCCACTAACAGTTTGGTGGCCCTAACATTGATCACGCTCGGGCATTGATCATTCCGAGGATTCTGCTGCTAGGTCTTACTTATTAGAGACACTTTTATGGCACTCGTGGCCCGATAACGCTGCCTGCTCTGACCTCTCAGAGGAGGGAGGTGAGAGAACAACAACACCCAGGGTGCTAGCAGTCCATAAAAAACAGCATGGAAATGAAGTGGCCTCCAGCGCATTGTTGTTCAGTGAGTGTAACGAGAGCTGCAGATTTGTCAAGGATGACGGTCTGGATCTGGTTTGTGGCAACAATGTTCTCGGAAACAAAGATGAAGATGATCTTTTCTGAAGTGCACTGGTGATTGGGCGTTCTGACTTTTTTCTGAATTGCGCCGTTTTTGTGTTGTTTTTTTTGTAGTTTTGCAGAGACGACTACTGATACGTTATGTTTCCCAGTAAAACCAGTCACCAACATACAACACTGCTATTACTTTTTAAGATGTGCAATAACTTTATCTGTGTGAAATATTATTAAACAAATCAGGTACAATATTATGTGCAATATTACCCGCAATTTACGTGCAATACTACCGCAAAACATGACTTAAAAAGCGTACTTTTGTTTTTTTTCCTATTTGTATTATTACATTGTACTGTATATATACTGGTATTGTAGTATATGTATATTATTTTTTAGATATTTGCATTTATTTTTATTTCTTTGTTGTTATTATTATTATTATTATTGTTATTATTATTTATTTTATTTCTGTTTTTATTTTTGTATATTCTTCTTTTTATATATATTTGCATCTATTTTTATTTCTTTGTCTTGCTGCTGTAACATAGAAATTTCCCCACTGTGGGCCGAATAAAGGTTTATCTTATCTTATCTTATCTTATCTTATCTTATCTTATCTTATCTTATCTTATCTTATCTTATCTTATCTTAAGTTATGGCCAGAGTATAAACTAAACAAAGATGCTTGTCAGTCTGAGTTCTCAATTTAATCAAGTGTCTTCCTATAGTTTTGCTTTATAAATGCTGCCAATTTTACACTGCATAAGGGTTTTTGTGAACAGAGAAAAACACCCAAAGGAAATGGGGTTATTCAGTAAAATTACTGCCTGTTTTCACATTCGTGCTTCTTGGATGTGTGTAGCATTTCCTGGTTTGCCTCAATGATCTCATCAGTGTTTTGCTTTACCGTCTGCGTTGAATTTTTACTTCCTGTTAACATCGAGCTGCTTAAGCTCTCTGTATCAGCCAGCTCATACTGGACCAAAGCACAAGTAAATCATGGTGTTGGATTTGGTCTGTGTTTTTTTTTCCCCACAGCCTATGCTGCATGCAAAGGTTGAGCTGCCAGCCACTGAACTCCGGCAGCAGGTCAATCAACTGATCCGGTGTGTGTATGGGTGTGTGTGTAGAGAAATGAAGACAGGAGTGAAATCGATGTGGTGAAGTAATCACTGAGAGGAAGACGCGAGAGAGCCTTAGGCCAGCGCTCTTACCTGAGTTCTATTTCATGCATCAGCAGACGCAACACAAACAACGCGTGCCCACCCGGACACACACAACCACACACACACACACACACACACACACACACACACACACACACACACACACACACACACACACATATATGCAAACACATACTGACGAGCTCACGAATAGTCTGTATAGTCTATCTCTAATAGTCTTTCTTGACGACGCTGGGAGTGCTTGCTGCTTTTGTGACCTCTGCTTTCCCCTGAAGAAGCTCTCAGAAATGTTCTGCCGTAGTGTGAAGCTACTGCTGCATTGATCTGCTGTCACCTGCCCCACACACACACACACACACACACACACACACACACACACACACACACACACACACACACATAAATGCATCTCTCTCAATGGCCTGACCAGACCAGACCTGACCTCACCTCACCCCTACTCTAAATGCTGCAATACCACAGCGACTTCCTCAATGATGATGACATCATGGACAATCCATACATCACATTTACAGTGTCATGTGCAGAGACGAGACAGGAAGTCAAGGAGATGGCCACGATAAACCTGTCAAAAGAAGGAGAGCCACTAAGAGAACCAGGCTGAGATTAACCCCTCCTATGCAACCAAATTTTCTCCCTATGGATATACACCTCCATAACATCTATCTCATGAAAGCAAAACACTTTTATTGTCAGTCATAACAACGTCGGGAAGCCTTTAGCTTGATTACATAATTACGACAAAACACAATGACTCATCACATCAGCAAAGACAAAATTCCTTAATAGACTAATAGAATAATTATTTTATTGTCATAAGATTACCTTAATAGATAATCTGTAGATATTAGTGCTTAATACATAATGTATCTTTATTTTTCTTTCTTTATGTTTGGATTTTTTTGCTCTCACATGCTAAAGTATAAAAGCTCAGGGCTAAGTTTTCAAGCCTGGCCTTTCAAACAACTTGTCAAGCTAACAGTTTTTAAATTAAATTAAATGTTAAAAATGAGAGACACCGATGTTTTCTTTTCTTTCAACTACGTGAAAAGGAAAAGAAAACCCAGTAAGCACATAGAAAACCTATTTCATGTGAATAAAATCAGGAATACAAAATCAGGAATACAAGACAGCACCCATGATTGGCAGATTTTACTTGTCGTAGATTGCTCCTCTGCGAGCCTCTGAGTGCCCTTCGAGTAGATTTGTTCTGACGCCAACTCTGAGTTTTGCCTACTACTTTCATTCAACCATACAGTGCATGTCGATGGTCGACTTTACATAAACAGCTCATTATTCAAATCATCTGATTCTCCATGTACGAGTGACCCTGGCTGACAGTAGCTAGAGTGTGTTTCCAGCAGATGAGAGTTAATCCCCCCTCCATGTTCCTCACGGGACAAAAGGAGGAGCAACCCGGTGGGTGGGGATGGTTCTCTGTGGGTGGCTATTTGTTAAACAATTGTAAAATGCAAATGCGTGCGGCGCTGTGCTAACAAATGTCCACAGAGGTCAAGTATCCTCATGGATGGAAGCGGAAGTGGTCCAGAAATCACAAAATCATCTGCTCTGTATCATCATCGGACAAGGTCTCCGAGAGCTTTAAGTCTAATAACAAGGTGTGTGCACAGGAACTGTAGTTTGTGACCTTGTTGACAACACACATGTGGATGTTGATGGGCAGATGAGCTGAAACACTCCAAAGTATGGATCACTCTCGCTATGGTCTTGGTTTGCTTCCTTTGTCTGTGTCTCCATTAGTGCGGCCTTGGGTATTGGTGGTTTAGGACTAGCGGCATTTAAAAAGTAGCAAAAGTGCTACAAGAGAGCGTGTGTTGAATCAATCACATCAATGACACTGACCAGGGAAAAAGAAAACAGTGCACTTTGAAAGCTTGGAATGTTCTCCAAAGGCCATTAGGGACTCTCTTAGAGCCATTTCTGAGAAACAGGATTTTTGTGGTTTCACAAACATCACGATTTCATTAAAATACTTTCCATTTGAAGTCTAAAGACCCATCATAACATTTATGCAAAAAAGATATGGTAATGAGATATCTTGGTACCATCGCTATCATTGATGTTGATGGTAACATGGTTTTCTCATAATAAGGTTGAGTATTCCAAAAGCAATCGGCCATTAATAACAATTCTACATTTATTAAATAAAGACACTGTATTTGATTTATTAAATATTTTACTGTAATGGTACATCTGCAGAGCAGGTGAGTTGAAGTTGTGGCTCACACTCACTTACCAGTCTCTTATTTTGTCTTGTAATTAGTTAATTACAAAAGAACTCTCTGAGGATTTCAGAAATTAGAAATTTTGCTTTCCACAAAAATGGCCTAGGCTATAAAAAGATCGGTAACATTCTGAAACAGAGTTACAGAACAGTGGCCAGAGTCATACAGAGGTTTTCCAAGATGGGTTCCACTCGGAACAGACCTTTCAATGGCTCAACTGGCTTCGAAAACCGACGCATTGTGCTGAAGCTGAAGGTGAAGGTGATGGAGTGGCCAACTATGTCTCCAGACCTACACACTATTGAGCACCTGTGGGGAATCCTCAAGCGGAAGGTGGAAAAGCGCCATGTGTCTGACATCCAGCAGCTCTGTGATGTCATTATGGAGGAATGAAAGAGGATCCCAGCAACAACCTGTGCAGCTCTGGTAAATTCCATGCCCAGGAGGATTAAGGCAGTGCTAAATAACATTTGTGCTCAAACCAAATGTTGACTCTTTGCATACAGTTTTGAAAATAATGGCTGTATGTTAAGTTATTTTTCAGAGGAGAGTAAATCTATACTGCTATACAAGCAGTACATTGACTACTTTGAAATATATCCAAGTTTCAATTCTATAGTACCCTTGAGAAGATCTACTAAAATGGTTGCTGAAATGTGAGGGGTGAACTCACTTTTGTGAGATACTGTATATGAACAGATATATGACATCCACAGACAATTCTCTGAGGTTTCTTATGACAGGAAGGGCAGCTACATTTTGAGAACAGTGATCTTGCCAAAGGGGCTTTTTTTTGTGCAGCGCCTCTTTAAACATTAGACAGAATGGCAAGCTCAAGCAGACCATGGTTTAGACTTTTAGTTAACTTTAGCAGGTGTTCTTAGCACAGGGTCACCTCGACCTGTGGCAACTCGTTCTTCATCCTCATGTACTTCTTATCCCTTCCTCTCTGAGTGTTTGCCGTGTTTGTGTTGTATTATCTTATCTCATCTTCCTGCCGATCCCCGAAGCACTGCCTGACTGAACGCTGCCATTGTTTTGTCCTTGCGACAGCACCAGAAAAGCCAAAGGGAAAGAAAAGACAAGACTGTTCACAAAGAGAAAGAGCTGTAGAGCAAAGTAGGACGCCGGTAAACTCGATTTGATAACGCTGTCAATCATTTTGCCAATCACGGCCCTTATTTTTGTGACAGAGAGCAAGAAAACCTTGGTTAGATTATCCATATGGGCTGTGCGATTACAACCCTTGCAACTGTCATTCTCATTTATTGACTCTCACTGCCTTGCAGGATCTATAAATACCTCTTTCTTTAACACGTGTATAACATTCTGGTGTGATGGCTCAGAAGGAAAAGAGCAAAGTGTTGTCAGGAATTTCTAAAAGTTAAGTCTGAGAAATTGTTTTCCTGCACCGTTTATGTTTACACACAAATCGCAGTTTTGAGAAACAACCAAAATTAACTCTTGACAGGTGGCAAGGTGATCAGTGGGGACTGGGGGGGGTGGGGTGTTGATGGGCGCTGCTTTCTAAAAATTGATGCGCCCTTTGGTTTTGATGCCAATGACCTTCAGACACTGAAAGAAAGAGAAAGTGAGAGATAGCGAGAGAGAGAGAGAGAGAGAGAGAGAGAGAGAGAGACCTCCTGTCTTTCAGGCCAAGCATTGACCTCACAAAGAACCGCAGTTTTTGAACAGCTATTAGCTATTCCACAGAGAACAAAACAAGTTGGATGTTTACCAGGAACTCCTGCTAGGACATCAAATCTAAAAGACGTCTTATGATTTTTAAGCCGGGCAGGTAGACACGCAGCAGAGCAAAGCGCAATTAGCACATAGAACGGAACAAACAAAGAGGCATTTGGGGAAATCTAATCCTTTTTACACTGTTCCTCTCCGGATGTTGGCAATGAGTTCCTTTATCTAATACATGGCCTGGAATAATTAGTTCCCCCCCCCAAACACACACACACTTTGGCTTAGCTAGACGATAATTACCGTGGTCCTGGGTGAATTCTCATTAGGGTATGGTGACCTTGAAGAAGAGCACGCACCATTGACATCTTAACTAAAGAGCGGAACCGGCTCTGTGATCCTGCTGACTGCCCAGAGCCCACAGTAGTGGAAAAGTTGTGGAAGTTCAGGACATGTGGAGTTTTTACTCTGGCCTGCTTTCTCCTTCCACTATCCGTCCTTTCCTCCCATTTCCCATCTTATCTTCCATTTGTGCCCTGTACAAATTCCAACCAAATCTTATGCAGAATTCAGGAAAATCCAGTTTCAGTGGATTTAATGGACATTGTGTTATAAGAAGGTCAAGCTATGGGCTGTAATCCTGCCCCTGATCCCAAACATTTTAAACCAATTTGTTTGTCAAAAAAATTTACAAATTTACACTCCTCCAGTTCCAGCTGTTTAACATTGCACTCGGGTTGCCAGGTCTGCACGAAACAGCATAAAAACCCAGTGAAATAAAAATAAAAAACAAACTCTAATAATAAACACTACAAATCCCAATGTCATAATCACTACATGTGAAATATCTTAAACAATGCAAAAACTTTATCCTTTGAAAATATTTTTATAATAAAGTATACTTATACCAGACAAATTTAGAAAGAAAATAATGACAAATTAAAAATTTCTACCAATCACCTACCTGAGTTAATATGTACACAAAAAATATTTTTTATGGGTTGATTCGATAATTCAAAGTTCTTAATTTAAAAAATTACAAATTACATACAAATAGTTACATAGAAAAAGATTCTGCATGGTAGCAAATAACCTTCTTATACAAGATGAACTAAGCCCAGACATTTTTAACTAATAAGGCTCACAGGCACTAAGTGTTATAGAAGAAAGGGCTCTAATAAAATAACATCAAAAGTGGACCAATAATTGGGAGTGAAAAGGTATACACATAATTTCACTGCAGTAAATGTAAGCAGGTAAATCACATCTGCTGCTTTTTATTTTTATTTTCTTATTATATATGCATTATAGAAAATGTAAGGTCCTGTTTAATTTTGTAAAAAAAAATCAATAAATAAAAATAAAGGTTCACTATATGTATGGTTAGGTCACATAATGCCAAACATGCAGAAACCGAAAGACAACTTTAATAAAAGAAAACACACAAAACACCAATGAAAACAGTGAACAAAACAGCGAAAACCATAACCTAAACGTAGACCAAGGAAAATAGCGAAAACCATGAAAGACATAAACAAATAAAAAACAAATTGTGCTGTGAGACGTAGGCATTTATACACACATGCTAATTACCGTAAAGGTGAATCAGGTGCACAAACAAACACCTTTAGACTGTCAAGCAGGTGAGTAGTCCAGTGCAGCGATCCGTGGAAAACGTAGTCCTGGTCCAGAATCCTTACAAGTTTTATGTAGGAGCAGAGTTTTAGGTGGGTAAAGACAGACAGTCTTAGGTGGGTAAAGACAGACAGTTAACAAAACTGATACATTTAGTATAATCTAAAAATCATTGTATTAAAACCTACTTCTTTCTAAAATAAAAAAAAAAAGAAAGTATCTGATTGTAAATATTTCAGTGAGATTTAGTGTATGTTTCAATGTTACTACAGATTATCTTTTCATTTTTACAGAATAAATATTTGTGTATTTAAAAAAAATACTCTTTAAAAAGCCACAACCTGTCAGATGGTCATTTATTCTTTATTTTACCACACTGCAAATGTTTATGGAACTATAAAAGAAAGTATTACCAGCCCTTTTCGAACAGTATCCCGGAGTTTCCATTTCTCATTTTCTGACTCGTTGGTGTATTTTCCTTATATTCTATCCATTTTGCAGAATAATAATGACTAATATTTTCATCTAACCTAGCTAACAGAGCTGATATTGAGCCTACAATCACGAGGCATGGCCGCTAGTACATGCTGATCATGGGGTCTTTCTAGTAGAAGATTTGCTTATAAGTAAATCATGTCTATTAATCTAATGTATGCAAAGCGTCAAACTCCCAACCTGCAATACAGAAAGGAGGTCAAAAGTCTACACGGATACCTGTTTATTTGCTGTGAAGAAGGGACTTTCCTGCAAACATGCAGAGGTGTGCTTTTCCTGCAAACATGCAGAGGTGCTGCTTTGAGAGGTCAAATGTCAAAACTCTGCACTGCCTCTGTCCTTTAAGTAATGAACTGAAATTACAGCACTAACAAATAATGCTTCTCAGTATTCTCAGGTATTCTCTCTAACTACCACTCTTAAAACACACACACACACACACACACACACACACACACACACACACACACACACACATATACTTAATGCCCACAAAAAAATTACATTCTCACATTTAGCAGGATTTGTGAAAACAAAGTGTGTGTGGGTGTGTGAGAGCTTGGTGTGTCTTGGGCCGGGGATCTGTGAGTCATCCACAGCTGCAAACAAGGCCACAAGCATCCGAGGATTAAGTGTGAGCGTAACTCTTCATTTGCCTGTTTTCCTGCAGAAGAATGCCTTAATAGCCGACCAGAAAACAGGTTTACTGCACTATCCTGTTAACTTATACATGGTGACAATTTATGCTGAGCAGTCAGGGGACGGCGTGTCGAGAAATAACAAGAAGCGGCATTACATAGTCTACTAACACGGTGGGAATTAAAGTAGACGATTACACTTGGGAAAAAACAAACGCAGCTTAGTTTTGCTGAGGAATCGAATGTTCTGTCGAATAATCCTGCTGGAAGCTGGCGCTTAGAGGTGAAGGGAGCTTTCAAGATATTTACATCTTTGTGGAAATGTTCTTGTTTTTTGTTTTGTTTTGGGTTTTTTTTATATTTCTACACAATGGAACTCCTGCTGAGCCTAAACTGGGTCATAAAAGGATTTTCCCTACAATTATACTATATTCTCTATTTCAGCTATTCTATGCACTTAGTCTAAATGATGAAAATGTACTTACAGTATATTCAGTATCATATTTTAATGTAATATTGTCTGCAATAAAACGGTTTCTTTCCTAGCTAGAAGAGCAGATGTAAGTTCATAGATTTTTCAATTGGATTTGTAGGTCATGACATTGTTGAAGGAAACAAACAGAGATCATGCGCATGTTTATGGCCTGGAATGAAATCGGTAAACTTGTCGAAGCATCCAGATCTTTAGTAAGACTTACTGGCGTTGGCTGTATAAACACAATGTTCCATAAAGTCCCTTGGTATGGTGGTAGCCAAGTTGGATAATCAGATTTTTTTGCTGTGTTGCCAGTGTTGTATCATTTAGAGTCCCAATGTTTGACAGTAAAAATTGTGGGACACACTGTAGATTACATGGTTGATGGAGGAAATTATGACAAAATTTACTAAGAAGATGTCTGCTAGTCCTGCTGGTCTGTTACTAAGAAAATGTGTTTGCTAGTCCTGCTGGTCCGGTACTAGCATGTGGTTGTTATTCCTGCTATAAAACACTTCACAAATCTGACAAATATAGACTCATAACTAAAAAGAAGGTTAAGCATAGGTAACTATATTAACGATCGGTGTGTTAGCTACTCTGCAGAACCTGTTCTTTATATTAGCTTTGTAGCTCCAGGGCTTGTAGGCAGTATTTAACCAGTGGCTTTTACACAACTGTTAAATCAGCACGTTCAGTACAATGCCAGTGAAGTGGAAACTTCACTAAACTCTGCTTAAAAAAAAAAAAGCAAGGCTCAGCTAGGAATAGCGAGAAGCGGATCACAGTAAGAGCCCTGAGGCACTCACACCACCGCCGTCTTGTAAAAAGAGAGACAACACGCAAAAGCTGGCCCAATTAAAAGGTAACAAGCACCACAAGTGCTTTGTCATCATTAAGCATGAACAGTTTTACAGCTCCTGCTCACGCCTGGCGTGTAATTATGCCCACTGTCTCCCGCCCACCGGCAATGAAAGGCTGGATCGTGATGTAGGGTCACCAGGGGTCAGAGATCATGGAGGGGACAGTGGGAAAAAGCTGGTGGGTGTATGTGTGTGCATGCATGATCTTAAACACACGCACACGTACACACACACACACACACACACACACACAGGCGCGCACGCACACAAACGCATACACACGCGAATAAACCTGAGCAAACAAAAAAAGCTTAGAGTTAAATAAGCAGCAAATATGTATTTAGATAAAGCTTTACATTCCAATGAAATTTGGGTTAATCTTTCTATATAACAGTAAATCAATTCATAAATGTATTATACTGTTTTTAGAAAAGGATATATATATATATATATATATATATATATATATATATATATATATATATATATATATATATATATATATATATATATATACACACACACACACAGAATGTGGCCATTCCCAAGTGATTCCAACTTTGACTATGGAATAGTTGATGCCAGACAGACTGGTTTGATCTCGAGGGATTTTAACACACAGCAGTCTCTAGAGTTTCAATTTTATCTTATTGAGGAGAGAGTTGAGGTGAGCAGAAAAAACACATCAGAATTGCATCAAGTGGCTTGGCAACAGAAGAAGATCACATTAGCCAAGAACAGGAATGAGAAGCTACAGTGGGCACAAGATCGCCAAAAGTCGAAATCTTAAAATCCAGTTTTGGTAAACTCATTGTGCTCAGTGTAGCCTCTGGGTAAAATACAAATCCCATAAAAAAGAACATTTATGGTAATCTAATCATAAATCAATCGGAGGCATCATAAACCGTTAAGCAGTGTAAATAACCGACCAGTCGAACCAGCTGTTGGTGATAATTACACATCAGTGCTGACTCACAACTACCTGTTAGACAAGTTCTGTCATTTCACAAACTTAAGAATCAAGACAAGGGCATAGAACAAATACCACTAAAATTAAACATAACCTTGAAAAATCCTTAAAGGAAATGACGCGTATAAGTGGCTGGTGACAGTCTAAAGGCCGTCCTCTTATTTATTTCCTCGCCGTGCTCAGGTGGAATGCGTGACCAAGTGTAAGGGTACGTTTAGGGACGCTCACAAGCAGCAGGGTTCAAACAGTTGCATTGCAAAAAAAAAAAAAAAAACATATTGATGAAACTGTTGACTAAATATCAATTTTATTATTGATCTCATTATATAAACCTGATTCAAGATTTATTCATTAGCTTTTTTACACTGTAGAATCTTGAATATAGTCAGATTTAGCTGGTATTTTAAAAGGGTCTACTAAATAAATGAAAATAAGTCATATGCAGGATAAATGAGTTATAAACAGAAGATTAAAAAAAGAAATTCTGAAAATTTTGTTTTAGTTTGACTAAAAGAATGTGTTTCCAAAAACGACTCAAGCGTAAGATAAATGCAGAGGATAAAACACAAAACAAAACCTCCAAAAAAATGTAGGTAAACGTATTTAGGTAAAAGTGTAAAAAAAAAACGTGCTTATGGATGTGCTGACTATGCAGCTGGTTTCGGGAGGCACGGCAATAAAAGGAAGAGCTAATGAAAGGTCACAACGGGTCAGCATGCTTGCATACCTTTGCTGGAGCAGCCAACAAGAAATCGCGCCAAACTGTTTCACTTTTTGACTGAAGGGCATTGAGGGTTCACGAGGTCACCTCAGGAGTCACAAGGTCGCGAAACTCCAGGTTCAGATTCCGAGCACAGCTAGGGGTCAAAGGTCAGCACAGGCATGTGAACAGCCTGGGGGGAGGGTTCGCTGTTATAAGCAGCCGGTGGAGAGAAAAATATCATGCCGTCCCTCTTTTTGCTCTCGCTTCTGCCGATTGTCTTAAGGTTATCAGGTTGGCCTTCTTCACACCTTAAATCGTCTCCTCTAAAAGAAATGAGTTCCTCTGAGTTATGATATATGACGTTGTTCCTCTGAGATATCAGTGATGGATTGATGTTTTTGTTTTCTCTCCGGAAGCCTGGCACGTAAACGACACCTCAAATCAGCTCTGGTTGTACATCCTTTCATGATGCGAGGGCACATAAAAAAGCCAGGCCTCTGTCTGTGTGAAAACCTGAACTTGCTTAGTCACAATCCACACGGAAAACACCAAACAGATCAGGTGTTCAGAGGCAGGGATTAAATCCGTATCACTAACCCTTTTTTTATTCATATTAAAGCGTTTATATTTTGACATTCCTTTTTTCTCCCCTGATCATGTCATTTTTCTCAGTGACATTCAAGAATTATCAGGGGAGGTCAGCAGCACTGCAATTTTCTGAAGAAAGACCTTTTCCAGGCGATTTGCTGTCATCTATCTGTAGTCTCATTTGCAATATATTTATTATCAGTGGCGGATGATATGAATGGTCTCACAGGGTTAAAGCCCTCTGCCGTTCCATAGGAGGTTTTAGGGATTTAATTGTTTTCCAAGTTCAACAGGTAATTTGTAACACCCAGAATGTAATAAGCAAAAAAGTGAGGCTGGGGCTGATTTCTTTCTAATGTGGACTGTAGATTCATGCAGCCTATCAGGCTCCCGGAAATATAAAATTTTTTACCAGTAGGACGTCATCAATAGCAGGCAGGGAATACATTTTGCCATTGAAGGGAGGAATTAAATGTAAAAATTCACATATTTACCAGTGTTCTGAAGGAAACACAGCACGCACCAGTGGAAGACAATGGAATTTGAAATAACAAAATCTGAAATCACAATGCAGCTCTGAACTCAGTATTCAATAGTAATTGATATTGTAGGCTGCGTCAATCATATTATACCTTATGATATAATGCATTTCTCAAACATTATAAGCTACTGATTGTCAGAAATCAGATTTTGGGTTCACATGTAATATAGTACTGAGTACTGTAACATGCAAGTCAAACATTCAAATTCAAGATCAATAATCTCGATAAAATCAATATTTCTATGACTTAAAATCTCATCCTAGTTTAAATTAAAAATTATTCAGGTTTGTCCTAATCTATGTGTCATTAATATTCATTCCACTGAAAAAAACGATGATAAATCATTGATGATCTGCAGTTTCCACAGAATTGGTGCAGCTGCTTGTAGGCCACATCAGTTTAACCGGCTGTGTTCCAACTCAAGGCTGTTGACTGATGTGAAATGTGAAGGCCAACAGCTTCAACAATTTACGAATAACTGAACAAGGGCGCAGAAAATCAATGACGCCCAGCCCATCCACATCACCGGTGGATTTTGAACTTTATTGCAGCTCACATAGATCATCCTCAGGGTCTTTTTTCTTCCTCCTCTTCTTCTTTTTCTTTTTTTTTTCCGCCTTTTGTCGACCTCTTCGGACTCTTTGCACCTCTAGTAATTTTTCTCTTTCTTCTTTTGCCTTTCACAGTGTTAGAAATCAGCAGGAAGTCTACTTTAAATCTCATCTCATGCAAATATCTTCAGATTTGCATTTGAAAAGGAGAGAAGATGAGATTCCCCCCCCCCCAAACCCCCCTACCCACAAAAAGCATTTATGAATAGAAAATCACAAAATGAAGAACATCATGAACCAGATTATCATCATTATCATCATCATCATCACTGAGTGGCTGAGATGTGTTACAGTATTTTGAAAGCAGTACAGTATTTTTCATTTAGGCCACACGAGCACTGAAAGTGACAGCAGCGCCATCATGTGGGCACAAGTGCAAAAGGCAGATTGCATGAAATGGATACAGATGTATTGAAAAAAATGAATTATTGCTGTTAGTTGTAATAAATAGTTAATCAGTCCATCAGTAAAGTGCCACCATTAACTTTAGTCCATTTTATACATTGATTAAAAAGGTTTGAAAAGGGTTTGAAAACATTTTCAGAGCAATTGATCTTCAATTGAAAAACTTTTTACCGTTCTTTATAACCCTTTGAAAAAATTTGAATCCTTCAAAAAGGAAGTTGTGAGAGAAAAACTATATTTCAAGAATTTTTTAAAAGCTTCTTAAGAACAATTACAAGATTCTAAACAAAAAATATAGTTTAATTATTTCATGTATATATTTTTCTCTAATGTATAATGTAAATAATAATAATAATGTATATAAACAACAAACAGTTTCTGTACAGTTCATCACCTTGTGTGATGGGATGATTATTTTGGCTGCTTTTATTTTTTTTTCATTCTGCTACTGATTTCTCAGTTCTGATTGGTCAGAAACTACTGATTAATGTTCAATAAAAACAACTTTAACAGTAGGTTTTTCACTCTTTCTAAAGCGTTATCGTTTCCATAGTACCAAGGTGCAGTGTGGACTCTACACATACATGGATTAAAAACCAGGATATATTCTAAAGACGTTTATTTAACATTGATGGAAGGAGTCTATCAGTCCAGTGATAATGTTTAATAAAAGTCAGAGATGAAGCTGAAAATAATGTCAGAACAGAGGGGTTTTATGTTTTATGTATCTTGGGACATTTCTCAGGATATCTCAGGATGTCTCTCGGTATCTTCTGTATTAATTTTAGAAGTGAGAAAGAGAGAGAAAGCGAGAGAGAGAGAGAGAGAGAGAGAGAGAGAGAGAGAGAGAGAGAGAGAGAGAGAAAGAGTTGTTCATTGCTGCTATTACATACGTGAGAAAAAGAACGACCATGTTTAGCAGATGTAAATAACTAAATAATTTTAAAAAGTGCTCTTTAATATAATTGCTGGTAAATATAAAAATAAGGGGGGCTATATGAGGAATATAAAAACGACATTTTTAAAGTGGTAACAGACACCGCATCACCATATCTGTTAGATCTGTTCCTTCACCTTACACTGACTCAGTGTATTCAGGAAACAATGTTTGATAGCAACAGCTTTTCTCTGGCTGTATCATGCAATAAATCTTACACATGCAACCAGTTAACAGATAATAAATAACATTTAACATAATTGCATTCTTATTTAGTTACTCAGTGTTTGGTAACGAAGGGCTACATTGCATCAGCAACACTGACTCAATAACAGACAAGTAATTCGTAAGAAGACAACTGATGGCACCTGCATTCATAGCGATACTTTGTATTGAATTAATCACTTGATTTTTAATCATAAATATAATATATGATGTGTCAGGCAGTTATTCGTGTAATTGTATGCAAAATCATGATCCTACTAAATAGCTACTTTAATTAGGGTACAATATTCAGCAATCAAATATTCATTTATCAATCATTGGGCACTTGTTTGAAAGCTGGCAGTCTGCAAGTGTTTTACCTTCACCACCTTCATCCATATGGATCAATTTCTTGTTCTGATCTCAACAAGTCTGGGCAAACTACTGGGTAGGCACCAATAGGAGGCCACATTTTTATGATGTCATCGTGTAGACTTATTACAAAGTATTTTACAGTATTTTAAAACTAAACAAAAATTCAAAACACTAAAGTATTTTGATACATAATATGAAGCCATTTTCATCAACCTTATCAAATACCCTATACCATATTTTATAATTAGAAATACTGCCCAGCCCTGAACATACTGTGTTTTATTCTTTATATATTGAGTAAGAATAGAAACATTTATGTATGAGTGATATTCAGGCATCATGTTTCAGGCTATTTTAGAGCAGGTCTCTTACAATAGAGATCGCCATCTCTCTTATGAATTTGCATGTTCTGCCACAGGCTTATACTAACGATATTATTATCCAAATGTACCTCAATCCTCAAGAGAGAGAGAGAGAGAGAGAGAGAGAGAGAGAGAGAGAGAGAGAGAGAGAGAGAGAGAGAAAAGAGAGAGAGAGAAGGTTGGATGATGTGGAGAGT
>NC_060894.1:6445000-6492500 GCF_014805685.1 Silurus meridionalis | reverse complement strand
CAAATGAATCCATGTTTTCTGCGTAGTGACACTTGAAGTACGCAGGTACACCACTTTCCCTTCACGCCATTCCCCCCGGCCCTCTGAGACATCTCTGCTCACCGGCTCCTCTCTCCGTGTGTCTGCGGTTGTGTAATTTGATCCCAGCCCAGACCGATTAGTCCATAAATAAGTCAGAAGAAAATAATAACGGAGGAGATATAGGAGCTCTACTCGGTGCAACCGGCACTCCATCTGAATCCTTTCGATTGAGAAAGAGAGAGAGAGAGCGAGAGAGAGACGATCTCAGCTGATTATGCCATGGGATAAATGGGCTCAAAGATTGACATGCAACCTAAATAAATACCAGCAACACCAGCCATCCAGTGAACATTATTGAATTTGGAGATCATTGGGTGTCTCCGATAACGATACCTTGAAGCTCCCTGTCAGTATTCGAGGTGTAAACGAGTCTTCGGGGCCCGAAATGCACTTGTTTCTCTTTGACACAAACTTTACGCACCACCTTTTCCGTCTTGTGCATGTTCCTCACGTCTGTTCTACGCACGCAGGAATTCGATTGTTCATCAGCCCTAAGGGAGTGTTTTTTTTTTTCCCCACCGACATTAGAATGACTTCATTCGGCAGCTTTTGCGCTCTATATCGGGACAATGAATCAGCCTCGGTGCGTGTATAGTATTTGTCCTGCGTTTCATGCGGTTGTTATATGGTGTTTTTGCTGCCAGAGAGTTGAGAGAGTAAATAAGCCAGTAAACGTGCTGACAGCCTTGTTAAATCCTGCACAAGACGAGGCGAGGAAGGAAAGACATATTTCGTGTTGCGGGATGGGAGGCACTGTGAAGGATTTGGCTGCTGATCTGATAAGGGCTGCGGCGTCTCTGGGAATTGCGCGACAGAGCTTTAAATTATAGCCGGATCGACCCGGCTGTGCCTCTCTCTCTTTTTCTTTTGGTTCTCGTCGTTTTGAAGCGGGACTGATTACGTGACGCAAGAGGCCCGAGTACAGTGATGGTGGCATTTCGAAGGGAGGGGGGGTTGGGGTTGGGGGTTAGACCTGAGCACAGAGTGACAAGCACCAAGCTTGATGTATAGCATTCATTCAAATCAGTACTGCATCAAGAATCTCTTATCCTTATGAACATAAGGCAAATGGATCCAGACACTATTGTTTAGCAAAAAAATGAACAGGAGATTTCTTGCTTTTTTTACAAATACCAAATGCAAGAAACACAGTGGGGTTTGATGGCATATTGTGATGGAAACGTAAAAACATCCTGCCATGGGAGCTTTGCATGCTGTTTTGGACTACAATAAAAAAATTCTCTAAAGGACATCTTTAATAATGTTCTTGCAGCACAAAAAAAGAAAAAAAAATTTTTTTTCTCAGGAGAACAGAACGTTCTCAAATTAGAGAGGTCCATCGAGGTCAGATCAAGCAGCCTGGAGTTATGAGGTTTTCTGCTCACGAATAGGTTTCTGCTTGGAAAACGGGCAACAGTTTAAAGAACTCTACACCATTATTCGACCTAATATCTCCACAGCGTAACTCTAGCCGTTATACGAGACCATAATTATGAACTTTGCGTACAAGCAAACAATCAAAAAAATCCAATTAACTCAAGTAGGACAGACATGGAATGCTGTTCGAGCAGAAAAAATAGGAGTTGATTATTTTCCACTAAAAATTCAATTTCCAATGTATTTAAACATCAAAGCTTTATTTATTTAGTTTTTTACAAACTACATATTGTAAAAACTTATAACCATATGAATACCAAACAATGAACGATTTGGACGTGATAAGGACTAGCACTGCCGAGCAAATAAATCAGACAGAAATAAAAACCATGACAATAAAAATTCCGATTTGTTTTCTCTCGCAGTTCTGACTTTATTTCTCGCAATTCTGATTTTTTTTCGCCCAATCGTGCAGTGTGTGTAGTGCCAGAAAGATTTACACATTGAAAATGAAATAGTCTATAATCAATAGAATCGCATGGTATCAACCTAAGCCTCCGATCCCTGTAGAGAACTCTGTCTAGCAATCAGCTCTGGAGGAGACAGAACGAGATGAAGCAGAGGAGCCTCGTTTATACACCAACACTTCAGGCTGGCAACATGGTTAACTGTGGATGCACCAGAAATGTTGGATGTTTACAAGAAATAAAGTGAGAATAGCGGGGGGAAAAAAAGTCAGAATTAAGAGAAATAAACTCAGCATTGTTAGAAAAGGCTCGGAATTACGAGAAGAAATTCAGAATAAGGCAAAAAAAAATGTTTGTGGTGAAAACGGGCTTTCAGGCCAAAGAAAACGACAGAAAGTTTGGAATCATTTCAAACTAAAACTTTAGGAGATTCCTCACATTATTTTTATACAAATTTTTATTTAGTAATCTTTGTGATTTTTTTTTTTATTTATATATTTGTTTTTTCATTTTTAAGTATTTTACAATTGAATACACTAAATGGGTTTAGTCTTCACATTAATTCTTTTATGCAATTTTAGCAATAAAATGTAAATTTTTCCTAAAAGGAAACAAATTACTTGTTCAGTTTAAGAGACTCGTCTTATTTTCTCTTGTATATTTTGTATTGCTCTTAAATAAAGAAAAGTACTACTTATCTGATTACTCGATAAATCGTTGAAATAATCAATAGAATACACGATTACAAAAATAATCGATAGCTACAGCCCTAAATAATAATAACACATAAACGTATGAATTCCTCACTGTGTGCCAAGTATCTTATCTTGAGAAAGTGTGTAGCCTGAAGGTCCTGCCCCAGCTTTCTTCCACCTCATAAACGGCACAATCTGTACATTCCTGCTTTCAGCGCCTATACAAATGGCCATGGCGCTATAAATTTAATCCTGGCACACTTATAATTCAATCAGCTGCATCCAGCGCACCACAAATCACACGGTCGAGAGCCTGGACGCATTCGCTTCTCCACATATTCGCTTGGCTGCAGACCAAATCTAAGTAAACCGGATCAAGCTCACGAGCGATGCAAGACCGAACAGGAAACATGTCACACCATATGTTCCACTAGGTTTTGGAGTGTACGTGAAGATTTCCGTCACAAGGACATTAGTAAAGTCAGGTCCTGATGTAGAGTGAGGAGGCCTGGGATACAGTCAGCAGAAGACTAAAGTACCACACGAATGATTTCTCACATCTAGTTGAGTAAAATATTTGGCTTTAAAATGTAGTGTTAGTAATGTAGTGTTAAAGTAAACATCTTCCCAAATTGCAATTCTTCAGTAAAGTGCATATTTGTGAAAAAGCTACTTAAGTATAGTAAAAAATTACATTCACTTCATTAGTGTCCAACACTAGTAAACGGTATTAAAAAAATTGGTACCTCTGTGGTTAAAATTTTAGTCTCTTATAAGCTCATTATAGGCTCAAATATTTCTCAATTTCATCCCCAGGACTAGAACACATTTGTAGATTTGATTCAATACAATTCGCTTCTAGCTCACTTTTAAATAGACCCGCATCGATAATCCAGCTGGGACCGAATTTAAAAGTACAGTATGCCTGAAGTTTGTCTGGAATTTCCATTTTTGTAAATCGAAGGTGCACGCCCAGCGAGCATGCTAATTACAAGTCTGCTGATTAGCGGAAAAAGTTCATCGCCTCTGTACTCGCTAATAAGAAACAAGGAACCGAGGACCGTAATGGTGGCGTCAACTCCAATTCCTGCCATTAAGCTGTCAGTCATCAGGAAACAATCTGTGATAAGTTAGCAGGCTTGTTAATTAGCTGGGTAATTCATCAGCCATTTTTATGTGCGCAGCAGGAAAACAGAGAAGTGCATGACTCTTGACTTGACTAGTTCACCTCTGAGTTCATTCATATATATAAAAAAAATCCCTCAAAAAACTAAACATGCTTTGTGGGTTAATCACTGAGTCACTTTCATTTAGAAATGTAATAACGAAGTGTAAACAAGTCTAGAGTTTGCCTCCAGAGGTCTTGGAACTCCTGCCTCCAGGATTTTTTTTTAACTGTTCTCTGATGATCAGTTAGCAATCCCCTACGCTACACTGTTAAGATCGAGGGTGTGTATAATATAATCAAATTTTCGCACTGAAACTTTAAACCATCGCATCAACACAGACTGTACTGATTCCTGCATTCCAATCAGAAAGTAGTCAGTAGCTCTATAGCACTTCTTTAAGCACAAAGGCCCCAATCCCTGCCGTGATCCCCCCAAGTGCACAGCACTTTTTGGATTTGTTTGAAGGTGTATAGTAAGGCACTTGTATTTAGCTGCGTGATGGAGCCAGGCGTGAGGCTCCTGTTTCAGCGCCTCAGGGTTCTTTCGAATGATTCTCATGGCACTGCTTTCAACCAGTGATGCCTGCGGGTTATTGGGAGTCGTGATAGTAGGTGAGTAGTGGTGGTGTTGTGTGTGTGTGTGTGTGTGTGTGTGTGTGTGTGTGGGTGGGTGTGTGTGTTGGGGGCATTCAGACACTTAGTAGTTTTAGACACTTACTTGGAACAATCTAAAAATAAAATACAGGTTCGGGTTATTCAATGTATTAGTTTAATATATTAACAATGCAAAAAATACAAATAAATAAAATAATAAATTTGACATATAAATAAGTAAATAGATATTTGTATATTTCTTTTATTTATCATTCCTCTTCCAGGCTTTTTTTTTTTTTTATAAAATCCCCAGGTGCTTTGAAAGCCGCAATCAAGGGACACGGGTTCAGTAAAACTGATAGCTCTGTGAACAAACATCTTTAATGGAAATCAGGTGCAAATTATCCTCGGCGACTTGAGGACAGCAGAGTGAAGGGTGACAAAGAGAAGCTGTCGCTGAAGTGACGATCATCTTTTCAGGCTGAATCATCATGTGATTACAGCTTACAATCAGAATGGGCCTAAATTCAGAATCTCCTAGAACAAATCAGGAAGCAATAACCACAACTGGATTTTGTTTCATGCATTTTTTTTCTTTATGGTAAAAATATGCATAACTATCAGTCATTATTATTTTATATCAGTTGTACAAACTAAAAATTTTTCTGAAGAATGATTAAAAGCAACACTAACTCTGGCCTTTGGAGAACAAGTGCGCTTGTCAGGGGATTTATCTGTCATCTTCAGTTCTTTGAAACTGAAAAGCTTAGAACTTTGCTGGACCACAGCAACCGCTGGGATGAGAAGGTCATTGTTGCAGCCTACGGGAAAGTTCCTTTAAAGCTTCCTGAAAGGCCATAGTCTCCTGAATCTCTCAAGGTCTCTGGCAGCTTGACAGTGTCTGGAGACTCCAAGTTATGGAGGGCAATAACAGAGTTAGGGCTCTTTTCGAGTGCAGCTGGTGGCAAGGAGAACCTGAAGGTCTAGGGTTAGCGAGGAAATGGGTGTAATCAGCTATGCGGATGTAATATATCCCGTTACCTGACCTCGAATTGAGTGGCCAGATCAATAAAGGGAATGCTTGCCTCTTGTTCATGACATCAGGACATTTAAATATAAAGTGATGTGATGTGACAGTGACTTTCACATGGTTCTTTTGACATCATCACCAGGGCCGTATCTTTGTTTCACTCGAGGCAATCGGCGTCCTGAGAATCTCCAGCTCTAACAGGAATAACACCGGATTCCTGCATCTCAAAGCTTTTCTTTGAAAAGCAAGGCGGCATTTCAACTGGCGATGCATTTGTCAGAATGAAGCTCTGAGCTCGGTGAGACTCATTAACTCTGCTCAGTCAGTGGCGCTGCTCTTTGTTTAACCTTCCCGCCCATGAAGATTCCAGCCTCCACTTTCACAGTTGGCCTAAGAGGACGTCTTCATCTTTGAATTAGAGTGAACTGGGGCGGTCATTAGCTGCACACATACCACCACTTTGTGCCAAGATAAGTCTGCCCTCGTGACAGAGCTGGAGCAGAGATTTTCTCTTTACACATGACCAGGCACATTACACTGAAATGCTCAAAAGAAGAAATCCCCATTACAGGCTGATCAAATATTAAAGGGAATGACATCGCATGAGCTGACACATACAGTGCATCTGACCTCGTCCATAGGAAGCAAAACACATAAAACACAAATATTTTAATCATATGCATAAATGTATTTATACAAGGCTATTCGGTGTGCATAATCTCTAAACGCTGCATGATGGATCCGATTTTTTGTTAATGGTAATTACGTAAAGTTTTCAACAAGCTTCAGTGTAGCTCGATTAGATTGATGAGACAGGTTATGACTAGACTGAAGTTCATGTAATGAATTGTCATTAGTTTCAAATAATGTTCATGTTCTTGAATGATTTCCTTCATTAAATGCAAGGATTGGAAAAAAAACGCAAACCCGATGAGCAAAAATGTCCAAGGTTGTCTATACAGGTAGATCTATTCCACAAACCAGTATCAATGTACCAGGAAACATTTATTTTTTTACAGGATGTTATGATAAGCATGTTGAGTACCTTAATATTAAGATTCTACTTTTTCAATACAAACCAGGAGTTTTTGTACACAGGCACCTGATTTAACTCACCAGTAAATATAAAGTGTTGAACTTATTTCAAAACATTTGTTTAAAGGAACATATTTTCAGAATTTTACATGCATTAGGCAGTCTTTACTGTGGACAGTGGTTTTAGTTTGTCTCATAGATTTCTTTCTTTTTCAAGCAGGTTTGTCAGAATTTTCACCATTCGCAGTTATAGTAACCTTCACGATTGTAGAAGGATGTTGTCTAGATCACTAGATGTTTGGAGTGCACAGGTGGAGATTTGTGCTCATTCAGCCACAAGGGTATCAATAAAGCCAGGTAACGATGTAGAGTGAGGAGTCCTGGGGTGCAGTCAGCGTTCCAGTTCATCCCAGTAAGGTAGAGTTAAGAGTTTTATAGCAGGCCACTCATGATCTTCCACTCCAACCCATGTAGCAGGTGATATCAAAAAGTTTGGCGGTGTAAACTGGTGCTATTCTGCCCAAGTGTGATACCACGTCTGCGATTTCATCAAGGGCAGCAAGAGCACCTGTAAAATCTGCATAAAACTGGGCCAATCTACCACAGAGACGCTTGACATGACATACGCTTGACACACGGCGACGCTGCAATTGGTAATTCGAGGTGTTTTGAGTGGCAGAACATCACCTTTTGTCAAGATGACAAAAGTTCAGGAAGACCTTCAACGAGCTCAACCCACCCACCCGACTCACAGCATTTGGCTCTTGCGGGCTTCGCCCTCTTCCTGAAAACGAGCTCCAGATTCAGCTCAAAGGTCGCCATTTTGACACCATTGCAGAGATCCAGCGCGAATCGCGGAAGGTGCCTGACAAGCTTCAATATGAAGACTTCCAGGACATTTTGTGGAAGTAGCAGTTATTGTTTTAAAGGTAATCGTGTGTAAACGTAGAGAAATGACGTAGGTACTTGTAAACAGCGCTAGCCTCGAAAACCTTTTGATACCACCTCGTAAACTTTATTTTAAAGGAGCTGGCTTTGTTCACAGTTGCATTGTCATGCTGGCATAGGTTTGCGTCTCCTAGTTCAAGTGAAGGGAAAATGTATTGCTACAGCATTCAAATACATTCTATACAATTGTATGCCTCCAACTTTGTGGTAACAGTTTGGGGAAGAAGCACAACAAAAAATACTAGGCACAATCTTTCTTTGGTTTTGTTTGCACCTAATGAAAACACTAGAGGACAGAAGGTGTTGTCACAAGACAGGGAACACTTTTCTTTTTTCTCCGCATCATCTCCAGCGCACCTCGTAGCTCACATGCTCTGTCACGTCAACAGATCAGGGGACCAGCCAGCATACCGAGTGAGTGGGATGCGAATTATGCCTCTGTCATTTCCTCCACATGCCACCAGCAGGAGGAGAAAGGCCCTTTCATATGGCCGTGTTAGCCATGTTGGACAAGTGCTGCTTTTAACTTTGGCTTTCGCTGCCAGGCAACAGAAGCAAGTCAGCAAAACTGTGGCCAACCGCAGCCAAGAGGAGGCCGTATGGAGCATGAAAATGAGTGGCTTTCGGGATATGGGGATTATAATTAGATTGATTGAACATGAGATTTTAGCGCTCATTGTTTAAAGAGCATAAACAACATATGCTATAAAGACAAACGTATTGGGAAACCCAACTTTTCCAGCGATGTGTGGTCTTCTCTAACTGTTACCGCAATGTTGAAGGCACACAATTGTATAAAATTTCTTGAGATAAAAATAATAATAATAAAAATAACTTAAACTAGGAAACCCAAACATGTCCCAGCATGAAAATGGCCCTGTGCACAAAGTGAGCCCCATGAAGGTGGGTTGAAATAGAGATCTTGAGTTCCCTGCAATGGAGCTCTGTTCTCTGACCTACTGAACCCTTGGTATAACGGGATAAATTGGAATGCTGACTGCACCCCAGACCTCATCACACTACATCAGTACCTGACTTTACTAAAACCCTACTGGGAAAATGAGCACCAAAAAAAAAAAAAAAAAAAAAAAAAAGGAACATCTTCCCAGAAGAGTGGAGGTTCTATAACAAAATAACTAAATGTGGAATGGATGTTCAAAAAGCACATACCAATCTTGTGGTCAGGTGTCCACAAATCTTTGTCCATGTAGTTTATATATGATTGTATTACATTCATGGGTCTTTTTAATATAAAAGATTTTTTTATGCAAATAAGTTTTAAAGTATAAACCTTTGGCCAACTTATATCATATTTATTTGGCATTGGGTCATAAATGACTAATTATTGATGGGTAAAATATTCTGTGGATCAAAACAGCATTCTGTTCTTAAACACAAGTGTGTCCAATTATAGGATTACAAAAAAGCAAATACACGATTACTGAACATATTTTAGCACATTCTACGCATAATTTGTTTTATTTTATGGTTAGATAATTTCAAAATACATACCTAAAATTAGCACAATGACCTGCCAAAAGATATTTGAATCCTTAAATGAGTGCAAATAGATTTAGTGAAATGAAATATTGACTTTATCTTAATAGAAAAACAAATGGATTAATGTGACTGTATTGCAAATATTTCATTATAACAATTTATTTTAATAAGCATGAAACAATTCATTTCTGCAGGGCAAAGTGTGAAATAATTCCCCCGACCTGTCTTTAGAACCTGCTCGCCCTAGACTTTTATTATTGCTGGCTATTTTCGTGTTTTAATGCCCACCAGTCTTTTTTTTTTTTTCCACCCCAATGTCAAGTGATATGAAAACCTGCTCTAATCTCGATCCAGATCTAATATCTTTGTAGCTGCTCATGTCATATCACTAAACCTGCTAGTCTCAGGGCTTCCACTGAAGCTCCCAGTGTGTTGCCTGATGAATGGAAGTGGAAAGAAAAAAGAAAATGTGATATAAAAGCAGTACAGGTGTCAAGCCCTAAGGCAGATAATGAAATTTGAAGAAATACAAAATCATATGTACAGATTTTCTGTTTGTTTGTTTGTTTCTTATTTTTTATTTTGCAGGATTGAAGTTCATAGATCATGTGTGCATGGTGCCAGATATTGGTTGTTTTTGGTCAAATGGTCAGAAAACGCTATCTTTGAACGAAAGAAAAAAGAATAGATGTAAAGAGTTGGTGTAGTAGGGAGCATTGGGGCGGTTGACACGTCAAACCTTTTGTTTTTAAAGGTATGGTATGTATACTGTATATATCATGTATTGTCAAACCACATAAACTGAATTCTTGCATGTCAGAAAACAACGCATTATACATAATTCAGACAGAATGTGATGCAACGAAGTGAAATGCTCAAAAAACCCAGAGAATCCTGATTTTATATCGCAGCGATTCTACAAACAGCAAAACGCCACCTCGCGCTTTGTCTTTTCACGTTTCGCGCATTTACATTTACAGCATTCGGCAGACGCCCTTATCCAGAACAACTTACTTTGTGAAAGTGCTTTGAAGTCTCCATCAATATTATACATTCTGTTGCTGGTGCATTAGGACACAGACTAAGAATACTATAGGTCTAAAACTGGGAGAGAAAATAGATTTTTCTTGTGTTTGTTGTTGAAGGACATGTGCTAACTTAAGAGGCGTTGGAAGAGCTAGGTCTTTGATAGCTGGACATCAGGTGGAAGTCTGTTCCACCAAATTGTTGCCAGAGGTATACCTTACTTGCACCCTGAGAGATTTTTGGCTGCTTCGTTTTTGGCTATGTAGGCAAGCATCAGTGTTTTGAATCTGATGCTAGTGGATAGAGTGTAGCAATGGGGTGGTGTGTGTGGCTGATGTTAGGCTACGTCTACACTAATCCAGCTCCACGTCCACACAATCATTTTCCAACGTTTCCCAAAAGTTGTTAATCTACACTAAAACATCTGAAAATGCTTACGTCCATGCGCCGCGCATGCACTGCGTATGAGTAAATGCCTCGTTTCCGCATATTGTTACCGTACACCATCACATGACTACAAATCACATGTCAAAAGCAGCATCACATGTAATCGTTTTTTTGAAAGCCTCTGTTTTCACTGGAACGCAGAAACGCATTTTAAATGTATCCACTTTGGAAAGCGTTAGACAAAAATGCCTCTCGGGATGGACAGAAAGGCAAATGGAAAGAAAAATATGCATTTTTAAATGAACATATTAGTGTGGACATGTGGATTAGCAGAGTGTGAGGAAAAGGACAGTGGGTTGTCCATGGTTACCACACTTGTCTCCCGTCTATCCAAATCCCAGCCTTTGGTTACTCTTGGAGTGTGTTATTGTGTTATAGTGACATATTTATTGTCAGGATATTTGTATGGGTGGGAAAATGCATTTCATAAGGTATCATAATGTGTGTTTCAATCCGCTCTCTAGTTTACTACTCAGGGCGTTAAACTAAAAGCTAAAATAGAATGTTTGTCAGCTACATAATCCCACAAAGCGTCTTATAGCAAGTTTTACATACCCCTCACCCAGGGTGCATCCTATATACGCGAAAATACAGTAGTGAGACGGCACTGTGCAGCCACAGAAGAACTCGCGGAAGTGGCGGAAAAATCAAGCCTTACAGATGCTACAGGTGTAGGATACTTTTCAGAGCTGTGTCAGAGTGAAATGACTCGAGAATTGAATGTTGACACTGGTTAGCTTTTTGTAAAAACGAACTACACCCCGCACATTTTGTGTGATTTTGTGAGCGATCTTTGTGTTTGCAATGTTGGAGAATATAATAAAGTTTTGTATCGAGAATCGACGGTGGTTTGTATTGTATACTGGTAAATCTCTGCTGTTAGTTGGTGTACATATGCTTTTTGGTGTAAACAAACATGTATGTACATTTTTATAGCATGCCTTCATCAAACAAATCGCGACAACGCTGTTGTGTAAAAAAAAACTCCAAAAACACGTGCATGCTCATTCTTATTTATTAACACACATCATGTACATAATGAAATTTCAAGCACGTTAATATATTGCCGCCATATTGATTTTCGTTTGTCTCGATCATCGGTTATCTCAACGCTTTTTGGCGTCCCCTAGGCCGGCGACATAACCGGGTTCCACTGCACTTGTTGTTTTACACTAGTAACTTTATGTGGTGGTCTAACAGTGTGTTTAAGTGTGACAAGTGGTTATTAAAAAAAAAAAGTTTTTTGAGTATTTATAAAAATATGTAGCTAAATGACAGTCCTGATTGAAGCAGTTAGCATTTTAGAAATGTATGTGATCAAGCTATTTATTCAAACTTGACTTTTTACTGTGAAATGACTGACAAAGTTTAAATGGTTCATTCTTCATGTTGTTGTTTTATACAACTTGTATAAAATGTAGTCATGTGTCTGGGAATTGAGTTATTAGTGTCCCACTGTGTAGTGAGAGCCAGAATTCTCAGCAGTACCAGACCTTGTATACATTATTTATTTATACATGATTTATGAGCTAGGAAGCTACTTGAGGCACACCAGTAGTGTGCATTTAAGTATATACTGGCAAGTGGTAGCTCAGTGGTTACGATGTTGTACTTCTGATTAGAAGGTCAAATTCTACCACTTCCAAATTGCCAGAGGGTGTTACCACTCAACTGCTCAGGTTTAATGGATTAATTGTTAGTCGATTTGGATTAGGGCGTCCTGGATGTCTGCCAAAATACCTATATGATTTTTAGCTTCAAGTTCATGGGTAAGACCTTGTTTGTTTCCACAAGGTAAACTGGACATATAAAGGAGTTTCACAGCAGTTAGTCTGACGCTGAGCCCTTTTTTTAAAACAACAGCTTCCTCTCGTTCTTGTTTGGTTCACACGCAGAATGTGGTTTCGGCCCCTTCCGCGTCTCCCTCTCCCTGTTACTGACTCGATTCCGCTCCAGGCGATGTTATGTCGTTCTTTTTAAAAAACTCCTTCGTATGATATTTTGACATGTCCCTCGGTGATGAAAGCCTGTTTACAGATGTCTTCATTTAGCCGGCATGTCTTCACTCCTGCTCACTGGTGGCTAATAATAAATAAAACACCTGGGTATAATGATGAGTGCTAATTCCGCATGCTTGCGCTTCACATGTTAGCAGTTGTGAAATTATTGTCTGAATGGCTTTCATTTTAAAACACAGTTAAAGTAACATACAATGATGGACTTGAAACAACTGTGCAACGGATGCATTTAATGATTGTAGATTCAACTATCAATTGAATACCAAAAGAATTGTGAAAATTTTCTTATTGGTCACTTTTACACTCAGAGTGTGAATCCAATGAAGACTTTTGATGCTTTTGTGTTTTAAATTTGGATCTAATTCAAGTAAAATAATGTACAAACCATAAACCATTTATTGTTTCGGATCACAAGTTGTCGTTCCGGTCGTTTATGAACAGTTCATTCATTTTGAATGAGTCTTTAATGTACCTCAGAAGAACAAGTAGTCTGAAAGAGTGATTCGTTCATTTTTTTACTGAAGTCTCAGTAGGTTATGTACAGGAAACAGTATTGCTTACTTTACCTCTTGACTCTAATCCAAATAATTTGTTCTTTTGTCACGTGACTAATTTACACTGTGCAGTGCATTTCACAGGAAACATAATTGAGTAGCTCATCTCATGAGTCCTTTAGTTCGAGTCATTAACGTGACTCCCATTCACGTATGTGGACGTGTTGGGGGATCTGCTTTTTGAAAATGCAGCATGTTATTTTATTTCTGATCAAAGGAACAAAATGAACTAAATGACAAAGATTTGCTCCGTTTTAATTTTGAGATTCAAAGTGCCAAAGAACCAAGTTTTTAAAATGTTTTGATCTTTCCATCTTTCCATCCCTACGACTCACTTCTCATTAAAGTTGAACCGAGACCATCGTTCTCAGACACTTTCAGACCCGAATGCGACTCTTGTGAACATTCACTGGTTCCAGAGCTCCGTTCACACAGACTACATTTAGTATGCGATAGAAAGTACATTGAGTCTCATGAGTCACAGATTCAAAATCAGAGTTTTAGAATCATCAGTTTAGTTTAACAGAATCGTCAGCACTAAGAGGGTTTTACGTTCTCCGTAACTTTCTCAGCAAAGAGTGCACGAGTGCTAATTTTTTCTGCTTCTGTCTCATGAAAACGGTATGTCCCTCATTAGTCGGGCTCTTATTCTCTTCGACATTGTGCCAGCCTCTCGAGCCGGAGACATCTCGTTCCCTCCGCGCACCTTTTTTGATGTCTTTGGTGTGCCGTCGGCTGCTTTTATGTCCGTCTAGCCTGCATAAGTAAGTGTCCTTCTTTCAATAAATCTCCAAGCTGTCCTAGTTTGTTTGGCATAATGAGCAGCCTCTTCACGTTCTCATTTCCATCTGATTAGGTTACGAGGTTTTGAGCTCAGATCTGTCACACACAGCCTTCTTTTGATTTCTTGTTAGCAGTTGCTTCTCAGAACAATTAGGCTGCACATCCTTTAGCAAATAGGATGAAATGGGATGAAATAGGATGGGATGGGATAAGATGGGATGGGATGAGATGGGATGGAATAGGATTGGATGTGATGGGATGAGATGGGATGAGATGGGATAAGATGGGATAAGATGGGATGGGATGGGATGGGATGGGATGGGATGGATGAGATGGGATGGGATTGATGTGATGTGATGTGATGTGATGTGATGGGATTGATTGGGATGAGATGGGATTAGATGGGATGGATGAGATGGGATAGGATGGGATGGGATGGGATGAGATGGGATGGATGGGATGGGATGGGATGAGATGGGATGGGATGGGATGGATGGGATGGGATGGGATTGGATGTGATGTGATGTGATGTGATGTGATGTGATGTGATGTGATGGGATTGGTTGGGATGAGATGGGATGAGATGAGATGGATGAGATGGGATAGGATGAGATGGGATGGGATGGGATGAGATGGGATGGGATGGATAGGGATGGGATAAGACGGGATGGGATGGGATGGGATGGATGAGATTGGTAGCACTGCTGGAAATCAGATAGTGATTTGAGATGCTGGTTAAAGACTGGAGAGACATCATGTACATCACAAGTCATGTTTGTGAGTCTGATGCAGCTGAGATTCTGACAAATGGCCACAAATTGTGTAAGTGTGTGTGCAAAAGTGTGTATTTGTTTTTGTGTGCGTTTAAGCCCACTACTGACCCTGTCAAAATAAAGCCAATTAAGACTTTATTACCAAAATATAAGGAGAAGGAATTAACTGTGAAAGAAAATGTCACAACGACTAAAAAAGCACCAAATTTTTTAAAACAAAACATGCACACAGCATGATGATTTCTGAGCGTGATCACTGTGAGCCTGCCACTATGCTTTTAAATATCAGTCTGGAAGGAGATCCGGCTCTTTGCTCATACTGTCGGCTGATTTTTTTCCCTTTTAGGAGGATACTCATTTACAGTTGCGTCATTTAGCAGACAGTATTACCCTATCCAGAGCGACGTACAAAAGTGCAATACTCGTCTTACCTCGCCTCTCACAGTCTGAACGCTGCGTCCATTTGGCCCGAGCCTGCGCTCTATTTGTTGCTCCAAGGATGAGAGCTTTTTTTGTACAATACCCTAAACGAACTCGACAAGATTCTCGCCGAGTTCTTTTATTATAAGAGCAGAAGGACATTGAAGGTCGCATTTCTGATCGCTCAGCAGATATTTTTTAGCGCATCACATTTCCCAAGCCAAAGAATTCATTAGTTTTATGAGCCGCATTTCATATTTCACAGCAGCTGAAACAGTTACGGCCGAGTCTGAGAAAAACGACTCGTGTTCTGTTGGCCCTCTTCATGATCTCCCTTATTATTATTATTATTATTATTTTTATTATTATTATTGATTCTGAGTGCTGTTCAATTTTTTGGCCAATTCCATGCTTTCACAGTCATTTTGACCCAGACCAAGTCCAAATACCATCAGAATAAGTGTCTATACCAAATTGTAAACTACAGACTTTTTTAAAAATTTATAAATATTCTATCTGACATTTATAAATGGATGATGAATTCCTAAAGAACCTTTCAGAGATCAGGCAAGGAGTATTTTTTAGGTTTTTCACCACTCGTTTTTGGATAAAAAAAAATCTATATCTATAATCCTGATTTACCTAAAACATGAAAACATAACAGCCATAAAAATATTAATATATTTTATTGAAAGTGAAATGGGCAAAAACATTATAGAACTATTGAGATTTATTATATAACCATTAAAACATGAAACACTGTCCTCACTGCCATAACATAAAACATCTTTATATACCTGCATACTGTATTCCAAGCACAACTGGAACGTTCTTCACAAGCTGCCCATAACTTATTTATATATTTTCCAATAAAAATACACACAAACATGGCATGTACAGTTTAGCAGTTTCAAGATTTCTACCATTTTCCTTGATTTAACACATTAGTAAATCTGAATTATATTTTAATAGATGTGAGTCGAATCAGACCCAATGCCTCAATGTACAAAAATTATTACATTTGTAATTCACTTTTGTGTATGTTAGGTCACTTTAGAAAAAGTCGTGAAATTTCAAGCTAAAATAAGGACATTTAGGGTATTTTATTGCTGTCAAATGTCAAAATGGGTCAGATTTGGCCCAAACGGTATGTAGGGGGTTAAGAAGAAAACAATTCTAGTCAAGTCAAGTTTATTTCTATAGCGCTTTTCACAACAGACATTGTCTCAAAGCAGCTTTACAGAATTTTAAGTGTTAAGAGTTAAGGTGAATGGCGTGTATTTATCCCTGATGAGCAGCCATGGCGACTGTGGCAAGGAAAAACTCCTATAGGGCATATTTAAAAAATAAAAAAAAAACCTTACCAGGTATGTCAATACTTTCAGTAGATCAAAATAGAGGAAGAAAGCCTATGAAATTATAGAGCACGTATACTTTGTGTTTTAGGAAATAATGTGATAAAGCTTTTTTTTGCATTCAAAAGCTTCCTTGACAACACTGCACCTGTATGTATGTCGTCAAAGAGATTTAATTAAACCATCTTTACAGGATTGTTAGCACTGATGCTGGAGCATTATGGACATCTAGAAGAAGGTACTGTATAGAAATTTATTTTTGAAGGAGATATTGCTGCTCTCAAAATGAGCAAAGAAAACGTTTAAAATTCCATCCTTCTTGCTATGAAAAGTGAGATGAATGTCATGTCCTGAAAGCTAGAGGCTAGTGAAGTTAGTCATCTGAATAGCTCTTATTGAGAAATTAAAGTAGAAGAAAATGATAAACTTTGCAATTGAAATATGAACTTAAAAGTATAAGAACGGCTTTAAACCTAGCTAAGGATTACTAACAATCTTGTGAATGGAACTCCTATGTAGACGGACATTTGGTTTTGAATCTCAAGGCTAAAATGTTGAAAGAAACCCAAGAACCAGATTTTGTATAAGAACCAGGTACAATTTAGTAAAAAGTAGTAAACATCTAACTTCTCCATTCTCCACTCTCTTATATCTTTTTCCATCATATCTACATCAGGTTTTATATTATTTGTCTTGGCAAGCAAAAAAAAAAAAAACAAATGCACCATTGCACTTTGAAGAACATTGAGAACAACCAAGTTGTAAATAAAACTCCAGAGAAGAATCACTTCTCTGCTCTCTGTGCAGACGACCTGTTGTTTCCCACACTAAGTTCAACCTTTAGCTACAAGTCTCCGTCTCCGAGGATGTACGTTTGCACCGCCTCTGCCACAATTAGCACGCTTGGTTAACCTTCGGGAGTCTGAGTTTGACACGCACGTCTCACTTCAGCAGCGATACCACGAACCAAGCTTGTTATTTTCTGCTGTTTATCGTTTATGAACAATTCAGATTGTAAGGAAATAAACGTTGAATATTGTGTATGTACAGATGGACCTCAAATTCGGCAGTTTTCTTTGATAATAACAGGGGGGAAAATACGACTGTTGTCAGTTTATGCAACATTGTTGTGGTCAACCAAAAATATACCAAAAAAATTGTCTCAGTCACAGAATTCCAGCATTTTGCTGTGTTTGTTTTTTTTTTTTTTTTGCTAGTTTATAGCAATTTATTCGAACTTGCCTTTGCACTAAATTTGTGACTTTATTATTTGTTCTAATGGCTACACAGAAACTTCCTAATGGTAGTGCTAGCACTGTGTTTTTAAGCTTCATTCTGAATTACTGGGTTACTGGAAGATAGTTTGGCTATGCTAAAAGGGTTCCCTGGTGGTCTAGTGGTTAGGATGCGGCGCTCTCACCGCTGCAGCCCAGGTTTGATCCCCATTCAGGGAACCAACCCCAGCCATTAGGGTTGCACAAACCTTAGTGCCGGTCCCAAGCTTGGATAAATGAGGAGGGTTGCGTTAGGAAGGGCATCCAGCATAAAAACATGCCAAATTAAACATGCGGATGGTCCGCTGTGGCGACCCCTAATCGGAAAAGCCGAATGAAAGTTTGGGTATGATAAAACACCATGAAGAGGGTTAAAAAAGGTATACTTAGACATCGGTCTCGACATCCGTTCATAAAAAGGCATGGATTTCATTCCATGTCAAAGGTGGTGGATAATGAAGGACATCATTATCAAAAAAGCAGAGCTACAAAGAAGAAGAACATTAAAATATATGTATTTATTTAAAATACAGTAACTGTTGTCAAACGGCTTTTTTTGTATTAGCTGCAATATGACGGTTTCAGAACAATATGGGCTTTTAGAACTATTCAACTCAAGTCGTGGGTCTCGGAATTAACTATTAGACTCAAGTCTCGGTCTTGATACAAACTATTTGTTTAAGACGGGGGTCTTGGAACGAACTATTTAACTCAAAATGGGAGTCTTGGAACAAACTTTTAGATACAAGTCGTGGTTCATGGAATCAACTATTTGACTTAAGTTGTAGGTTTTGGAACAAACTATTCGATAAAATACAGTAACATTGTTGTCAAACAGCTTTTTTGTATTCGCTGCATTATGACGGTTTCAGAACAGTATGGGGTTTCAGAACTTTTCAACTCAAGTCGGCGGTCTTGGAACAAACTATTTGACTCGATTTGAGGTTCTTGGAACAAACTTTTAGACACAATTCATGGTTCTTTGAATGACGAAGGTCTTGGAACAAACTATTGGATAAAATACAGTAACAATGCTTATTGTATTAGTGGCATTATGTCATTACAGGTGTCTACATAGAGGTTAAATAGATTATTCATCGATTTTTCAATTCGACTCAAGTCGTGAGTTTAACACTAACTATTTGACACAAGTCGGAGGACTTGGAACAAGGCATTTGACTCAAGTTATGTTTTTTGAAACAAACTATTTGACTCAAGTTGTGGGTCTCGGAATGAACTATTCGTCTCTGGTTTTGTGAAATCTTTCTCTGCTTAATTCTGACCTGTATTCATGAGTTTTTTGTAATTTGTTGCTTGCAGCTTGTAGGCAAATTAATGTGGTTAAAATGTTGGATTTCTGATTAGAAGGTTGTGAATTCAAATCCTTAGTAGACTGCACCACCAAGCTTCTTCTTCTGCACATTGTAAGTGTAAATGATTTGGTTTACCAAAGTGGAGCAATGCTTGCGACTTTATTTCTGTGATATCATTCCTCTGTATTTTGTTGCATGAAATGGGATCAGCTCGAGCAGGGAATGGGTGGGGTGGTGGGACAATAACCTTGGAATTAGCAATGATGGATGGCAATAACTTTTGTCCATTTCAAGTCATTTCAGAGCAAATGATGGGTACTTCCTTTTTCATGGAATGGTACAGCAAAATATTTCCACATTTGCAATATGTTTGTGATGAAAATAAACACAGGAAATATGTGTATTTACCAGGCTTATAAAATGCCCTCTGTGAACAGAAAAAGAATCAATCCCAGAGGGCGGAAAGTGTCTTCGGTTCAAAGTAAGTTCATTTCTGACCCAGACTAAAGGTGACTCTAGTGCAGTGAATGTCTGCTATTGTTCCGTCTCAAAGCTCAGACGCTCATTCTTCACTGCTTGAACATCTCACTCTGTAGGGAAGCTCAGCGAGACCGAGTCCGGCTCCTCGTCCCTAAGACACTGCTTCGATTTTCCATAAACACCATCGAGCCGTGAGAGTGTCAGTCATCATTTGAAGCGCTGTGTGAGATCTATGAGGTGGCAATCCGACCTTTACTCCAGAAGATCGGGCAATTTGGCCACTGAAAGAAACCCTGACCGTTTTAGGTGCTTAGTCTCAGCAGGCTGTCAATTAACTCCAGCCAACTCGGAGTGTGTGAATAAAGCTCACCTATAGGACCTGAAAAAGGCGTTTCTTTAATAAAGTATATTTTTGTCGAAGGACTTGAGAAGGCAACTTTAAAAAGCCTCTACATCTGTAATCATAAGCCCCATACAATAGAATAACATATAATTTTCTCTCTCAGAGGCAGAATTGAAAACGCATTTGACGTTTTTCTTTTTTTTTTTCTTTCTCTTTTCTGTTTTTTCTTCTTTCTGCCTTGGGAGAGAATGAACATTTTAATTGCTGTTATACATTTGGTTTGTTGCTTGTATATAAAATTTTATGAAGCCTCTCAGAATGATTCACAGCTTGCCTCAGAAAGCTTTCAGACATTTTTAGAAGATTAAAATTTTTCTTTTTTTTTTTTTTCTTACAGTCTAATCATAAATATGGTCAGCTCTCATATGCAAATGTCAAACAAGAAAACAGTGTGATCGTTGTGTCCTGCCTGACAGTAAGGTGACAAAATGAATGGCATCCATGTATCCAGCAATGAATGTAATATAATAAGAATAGTAGAATATAATAGAATTTTTTTTCATTACAAAAAAATCATGGTTATGTTTAACATTTTTTAATATTTACTCAAATATTTACTCCGACTTATGAATTTTGATCTTTAGTGACCTTAGTATTATAATGAGAGTCTGGCATTTGGCAACTCAGTAATTATTATTTTTTTTAAATTATAATATTAATTTAAAATATAATTTAAGAAATTTCTCTAATACCAATACATTATTGTTTCTATGGTAACAACCTTACATAGGGACTGTTATAACTTCCGTTTCACACCAGTAAGTCTTTAAGATGGAGAATTTTCTTTTGTTACTTGTTTCTTTGTTTATTTATTTGTTTTTGTGGTATCTTGTTAATATGACAAGCAAATTTTTATTCTATTCAAGAGAAAAAAAAAAAGATCGATTAGTGGCAACAAAAACAGGAACTAACTTTATAGAAATGTGTATGTTGAACACTTTAGTGCAGCAGTCCCCAATCTTTTTTGCACCTCGGACAAGTTTCACACAAGACCATTTTTCCATAAGTAAACACAATGATATGCATATCATATTGCTTGTATATATACCGTATTTTTCGGACTATAAGCCGCTACTTTTTTCCCATGTTTTGAACCCCATGGTTTAAACAACGAAGTGGCTAATTTATGAATTTTTCCTGGGTTTTTCCCCGTTTCACAAACTTCAAGCCAAATAACTGAACCCCATAACATCAGATCAATGAAATTTCCGAACGGAAATGAAAAAACGCACCTCACCTGTGTTCTGAGCTGCACACCATTGGGAGAAAAAACTTCCTTTGGGTGATTTTTAAACGCACGACGATGCCAAAAGATAAACTCGAGAGAAATAGTTGTGAAAGGAAGGAGGAAGACAGTGAACAATTACTTTCTTGGTAGGCTACTGTTTAGATACAAGCCGTTGTAGCACGTTGAGTCTGGGTGAAGGGAGAGCTCGCTAACTCCAGTTGCAACAGAAATCATATAAGCACAGACAGGCTTCCACAACTCGTGCTTTTTTATTTTTCTTGGCAACAGCGTTAAGGGTTAGTCAAAGAAACTTAGAAATGAGCATCAAAAAAAAATAATTAAGCACATAATCCTCAGTCTTACACACACACAGTAATACCAGGAGAATGCAGTAGCATGCTATTCCCAAAATACCGCTATGCTCCTAAAGGAAGCGCAACATATTTTACCCGTTACACCGTGTGTAACGTGTCTTTCGTTAAAGCCTGTGTAAAGTACATTAGTGTAGACATGCGGCTTATTTATGTTAAAAATAAAAATATTTGTAAAAGTCAGTGGGTGCGGCTTATTTATGGGTGCACTTTATAGTCCGGAAATTACGGTATATGATTTCATTACTAATTATTTATTTCATATATAATGAAAATGCAGCTCAACTCACCATAATGCATAAGCAGTGAGAGCTTAATTTACCAGTGGGGGTCTAGGTGGAAATGGTAGCTTTAAAAAATAATAAAAAAAAACATCCTGCAGGTCTCAAAAAGTTCAACAAATTGGAAATAAAATAAACATTAAAAAGATTTTATTCTTCCTGTGTGGCCTGTTACTAAATGATCCATGACCCAGTACCAATCCACCCCCCTGGTGGTTGGGGACCACTGCTTTCACAACATTTAACATAGAAATAAATGATTAATAACAAGTTGAATGCCATTTACTTATTACATTTTTGGTGTAAATAATCTAAACTCTTGCTCTTGCTTGCTGTTACGCCAGTGGTACTTGAGGACTCAAAGATTTATCAATATTAATTATTTTATTATATTCGTTTGTATTCATTTGATATTCATTTGTTGATTATGTTACCTATAATATGACTTGTATTATATTTCATTCCTTAGTAATTCTGCTAGACAGAATGTCAAACCTTGGCTCAGCTTGTCTCAGATAGACAGCACCTCACACACGTTAGTGTCTGTGTTCAGAGTCTCATTTCTCGTATGTCAGCTGCTTGGCTTATACTGCTTGGCAGAGGACAGTCTTAATTTCAAATGAGGTCTAAACGACGTTCACACTACCTGCTCTCTGTTCTTCTTCTTTATACTTAAACTACATAAACAAAAATATTGGGGCACCTGACTTTAGTTACCACAAATTTGGAAGCACTGAATTGTATAGAATGTCTTTGTATGTGGTAGCATGAAAAGTTTCCTTCACTTGAACTAGGAGACCCAAACCTGTTTCAGCATGACAACGCCAGCTCTTAGAATGATATGGTTTACATGAGCTGCTATAGAGCTCTGACCTCAACCATTAACACCTTTGGGATGCGTTGGACACTGACTGCACCCCAGGGCTCCTTATCCCACTTTATTACCTGACTTTACCATCACCCTTGTGGCTGAATGAGTACAAATCTCCACAAACACACAATCTAGTGGAAGTGTGGAGGATATTTTAACAGGAAATAGAGACTAAAAGAGGAATAGCATGTTCAAAAAGCACAAACTTTATTCTATGTAGTGTACTATACAGCAGGGGTCCCCCTTTTTTGCGCCACGGACCAGTTTAATGTCAGACAATATTTTCACGGACCGGGCTTTAAGGTGTGACGGATAAATACCACAAAATAAAATGATACGACCGCCATAAAAACTGGTATTTCCTAAATATAATAATAAACGTGAATACACTCTATTGTTTTTTGTTCATTTTGCTAACTTAGGGGTTTGAATTTAGCGATAATGTATTATGTGTTAGCGGCCGGAGCAGCCCCTTTAAGAAGGTAGCGGATGACCGAGGCGAGCATCATGACATGCATCAAGAGTGAATCATAGACAGATGTGGAGAAGAGAATCCGGCAATTTTCCAAAATAAAACATCGTTCAGAATCAGATAATAAATCAAACGGAAATAATGTTAAAGTTATGTATTCTTTCTGTGCAGCCCGGTACCAATCGACCCAAGTATCGGTGTCGGTCTGAGGCCTGGGGGTTGGGGACCACTGCTATACAGTGTCTATTAGATGGCTCATCACTTTGAACATTTCACATTGAAAACCGTCGTGTCTCGTGACCTGGTTCGCATTCGACTCATTTGTCACTGTAACAAAAAGAAAAGAGTTTTACATTAGTAATGTATTTGATCCAAGAATGGATCTTGTCGATCCTGTTGTTTTAGGATTTAGTGCTTTTTTTTTTTTGGCAATACGACACGCGCCAACGGATTCATCATTCATAATCGAACGAACAAGAAACACTTCTCAGTAGCAGATTGAGATGTTTTGTGCCAGGCGTCAAGTCGCCAATGAATTCTTACCGAACTCACTTCCTGTAATTGATATTACACAATCGGAGCTTCTCATAATTGCACAAAATCGCTGCGTCTGTCAGAGTTTCCGAGTCATGAATTGAGGTAATGGAAATATAGACGCTTATTAGCACCTGGCTGTGCACGCATATAAGTCGAGATATAGAGATCTTTACTTTGAAAGGCTTTAAGAGCTGAACAATTGGCAGAAAAGAAAAGGAAAGCTGTAGTGATATAAATGAGTATTATAGGCTGTTCTTACATTCTCTCTCTTTCTTTCTCTCTTTCTCTCTCTCTCTCTCTCTCTCTCTCTCTTTCCTCTCTATCTCAGTCTCACATGTGCATGGTAAAGGTAAAGATATCCTACAGGTTTTATCTTAAATCCCAACTAGGACAATAAACCTATTCTACAATGAAGCCTTTTTTTAAAGAAATCTTTATTCCTAAGCTTATATTTGTACATCTTTAGTGCATAGTTACTGTTGCTCCTGTAGATTTCCCATGTTTGTGATCGCTTGGCTGAATTTCGAATCGTCTTGCAGAGCTGGCCTTGTCATTTATTTCACAAGCTTTGCACTAATAGTAATAGTGCTGTTTAATTGCCGGAGTGATTGTTATGCGTTGCACATTATGTATTATGTCTATGATGCCACAGATTCATTTCAAACAGTTATCAAGAGAAATGAGATAAATAAGCAAGATGTGTAATTACACTATGTTGGACATATCATATGCTTATCAGAATGTGATGTTTTAACTGTCACATTATTCTACAAATATAATATATAGATTCAATATTTGTATGTGTTTTTTAAAACACTTAATTTCACATTTAGTCCCCATTTGCTGCTACAATAACCTCCACTCTTCTGGGAAGATGTTCCACTAGGTTTCGGAGTGTGTTTGTAGAGATTTGTGCTCAGCCACGAGGGTGTTAGTAAAGTTAGTTACTGATGTGGGTGTTCTGGTCTGGGGTGCAGTCAGTGTTCCACTTCATCCCAAAGGTGTTCAATAGTGTTGAGGTAAGAGCTCTATAGCAGGCCACTCAAGATCTTCCGCTTCAAACTGTGTAAATCATGTCATCATAGAGCTGGCTTTGTGCACAGGGGCAATTTCATGCTAGAACAGGTTTGGGTCTCCTAGTTCAAGTGAAGGAAAAATGTCATCTTATACAATTATGTGTCTTTAACTTTAGAGACAAGCCACATATGGCTGGAAAAGTCACGGTGTATAATAAGTTTGTCAATATAGTGTATTTTACATATTTTTTATAGTGTATTTGTATATTTTCTGTTCTATTTTCTACTGCACCTGAACGTCTTGGACAGTAAGTCCTCAGTACTTATCAGATGAGCGTACCAGATGACTCATCAAAATATTTGTCCAACAGGCTCATTGCTTTGCCCCATTTTTCACATAACGGTGCCATGACCCGGATCGCATCCCAACCTTTTGTCACTGTGAAAGCAAAAGGTATTCATTAGTAAAGCATTTGTTCCAACAATAAAGATTGATTCTTTCTTATTCAGCTCTATTGTAACACTCTGCTGCTGCTAAAGGCTTGCTTTATTGGTCCTGGGTATTAAAGTTTGAATGATTTTTTTTCATGATTTAACTGTTTCACACTAAAGCGAATCGTGTTGTTTTTATTTCAGTACACAATTTTGGACCATAATCCAGAATTTTCTTTGTCTCAGTGAGTGAAAAATTGTTCACTACACCTCCTGTGCTGTAGCTCTGAAACCCAGTGCAGTGTTCCTTGGCCTTTTCCTTGCATCAGTCGGGCAGTTAATTCTGCCACAGCGTGGAGAAAAAAAGAAAAGGAAAAGTGCAATGCGAGTAAAAGTTGTGCTCGACACGCGTGCAGGACGACTTGTCAGGTTTGATTTATTAAGTGTAACTCTTTCCCTTCGACTGCCGCTAAACTGTCAGTCATGACAAAACGGAGGAGCCTGGTAGCTCGGTGCAGCTCGATCGGGGTGCAGAAATAAGACGACCATCTTCAGATAAAATTGCAATTCTTGATGAATTCAGCTTCAGCATGCTAGATGTAACTGAGAAATCTGGTGCAGGTCTTTTTCATCTCTGTTTTCTCACCACAACCTTGTCAGCAATCCTGCCCAGTCTGTGATGCTGAGGTCATATCAAGGTCAAACTGTTGCATTAAAGCTTCCAAATATAGCAGGGTGTCAGAGAACCACCAGACACGCCTTCCTCCAAGGCTTACACTCTCACTCAGCCTCTTCCTGCTACTAATCTAGCTACACCTTTCTTCCTCCTACTAATCACCCACACCTGTTCCCCATTTACCTGTCCCCTTTATAAGGTCCCTATTCCCCATTCACTTTCGGTCCGGTCTACTAGTTACGACCATAGATCACCTGGACTTCCTACCTCTCTGGTTCCCTGTGCTTCCATGTTCCCTGTGCTTCCATGCTTCCATGCTTCCATGTTTCCATGCTTCCATGTTTCCATGCTTCCATGCTTCCATGCTTCCATGCTTCCATGCTTCCATGCTTCCTGTGCTTCCATGCTTTCATGCTTCCATGCTTCCATGCTCCCTGTGCTTCCATGTTTTCATGCTCCCTGTGCGTCCATGCTTTCATGCTCCTGGCTACGCTTCTAAGGAAGCATTCAGTTAAGTTTACCATTTGCTCCAGTCACCTCTCTCGTGTGTGTATGTTGAGACCATAAAAGACATTCTGTTTTACTCCCAGTTTCTGACGCCTGGTCTATCCGTGACACAGGGGTATTGGGATAAAATTTGTTGTGGATTATTTACATAAAATCAACTGTTCAGATTTGCTTTATTTCTAACAACGATGGAGCAACTGTGATAATAGTCATGTGTGGTCTTGAGAAGCAAGACTAGTTATGTTTAGCTTTTTATGCTAGCTATATAAACACTAACTGGCCTACTGTGCTAATCAGTCTGAAAATGGCTTCTTTTATTCCCTTTGTTAGCAGATTTGCAAAGCAAACTAGAATACACGCACTTTACTGGTTTTCTGATTTAGAACTTCTTTCCAAACTACAGATTTTATTTTTATACATATTGGATGAGAGGTTGTGTATAAAAGGATGAGAAGTAAAGTTACTCAGAGCAGGAGTAAAGAATCATTGGACTACATGCATTGTGGGACTCTTTTTATTTTCATCGCACTCATGTCTCATTAATATGGTTCCCTGGTGGTCTAGTGGTTAGGATGCGGCGCTCTCAACGCTGCGGCCCGGGTTCGCTCCCCGCTCAGGGAACCAGCCCCAGCCATTAGGGTTGCACAAACCTTAGTGCCGGTCCCAAGCCCGGATAAATGGGGAGGGTTGCATTAGGAAGGGCATCCAGCGTAAAAACATGTGCCAAATCAAACATGCAGATGGTCCGCTGTGGCGACCCCTAATGGGAGAAGCCGAAAGAAAGTTCTCATGTCTTATTAATAATACCTACTTTTGGCACGTCAGGTGATTGTTTAGGTCAGATGACTAATATCTAAAGCTCAAGTGCTCTCTTGGTACAAATGAAATTTCCAAACTTTTCTCGATTGGTATTCCAGGTTAGCGTGTGTCTGTGTGTGTGTGTGTGTGTGTGTGTGTGTGTGTGTGTGTGTGTGTGTGTGTGTGTTTGATGAAGTAGTTAGCTTACGATTAACATGACTACCTTACAATTCTTGCTCAAGTAAGCATGTTCTCCAGTTTTCATCAGAAAAGATGAGAAGGATGGAGTCTAACCTAATTGTGCAGCGCCTCGATTAAACAATGCAGTGTCAACTATAAAACAAAATACAAATAAATTCATTAACGGCGCACACTTGACAAATAAAAACATTGGAATATCGAATTTTGAAATATTCAACTGCCATATTTTCCTCCTCCCCCCAAGTGGACAGAACTACTTAATCAATATGTAATGTATATTTATAGTGTCGTGCCCTGCGTGTATTATTTGGCTCTCTGCTCGTCGATCTGGCAGCAGCGGCTCTCTGCTCTTGCAAGTTTTTTAGCGGAAAGCATAAATGATGGAGGATTTAAATCACGGTCGTCAATAGGCATTTGCATGTTCCCACACCTCCGCCAGGAAAAATAATAGCTTAGGAAAATACAAAAATCATCGCTTTTAATTTAAATAATAAAGAGTGGTGCTCAAAGTACACAAACCATGTACTTGAGTAAAAGTAGAGATACACAAGGTAAAATATGACTCCAGTAAAAGTGCTTCCTTTAAACTTTCACTAGAGTAAAAGTACAAAAGTATTTGCCTTCAAATGTACTTAAGTATTTAAAGTACTATGATTTATTACAGCTATAATGTTCCCATTATCATTTTTGTCACAAGACTTTTTTGCTTAATCAACTCAGTTTATGTGCAAAGACTCAACACACCAATCTATTATTAGAATGATATTAATGAGTGAAACACTGATTGATATCCATTCAAACGATCATGAACCCAAAATCTTCTTTTCAACTACTTAAAAAAAATCGCACAAATAAGGACACAGGTGTTGCGGCGAGTTCGAGTCTGGAGTTTCTTCCATCATTTATTCCTCTCAAAATGTTCTTCTTGTATCTGTTTTGTTGAACTGATGCTGAACTGTATGTTGGTGATAAGTAGATACACCAAGCGGCAATCAAAACACGTTCAAAACGGAGCGCACGCTTTAACCCGCTTTAACACTGATTTTACAAAATGTAGTTGAGTAAAAAGTAAGATATTTGACATTGAAATGTAGTGAAGGTAAAGTAAAAGTTGCCCCAAATGGAAATACTTCAGTACAGTACAGATAATGAATTACCACTGAAAGCTAATTACAGTAAGGAATTACATTTACTTAATTACTATCCATTACTTTATAATAATAATAATATTAAAATATGTATGAGTGGCCTGCTATAGAGCTCTGACCACAACACTATTGAATACCTTCGTGATTAACTGGAACACTGACTGCACCCCAGTAGGTCCCAGAAGAGTGAAGGTTCTAATAAGATAAAATGTCGACTAAATGTGTAATAGAAGATAACAAAAAAAACCATACCAATCGTATGGCCAACTTTTGCCCACATACTGTAGTGCATCTTGGATATAAGCATCATTTCTAAATGATGCTTATATCCAAGATGCACTACAGTATGTGGGCAAAAGTTGGCCATACGATTGGTATGGCCAACCGTATGGTTTCAATCCCGACCATTGAAACCTACTGAAACGTCTGCAATCGCTTGTTCGCCTTCGGAGCTCGTCACATGTTTGTATGAATGCGGTTTATTGATTGGTGTTTTTTTCACGCAGAAAGTAATATGGCAGGTTATTTAGCAGCCTGCTATTGGAGTCTGTATTGAATCTGTCACTCAGGCCAGTCGCTGCACTACAATTCATTTACTGTTCCAAAATAAACCTGTTTTCGCCCCAATGACTAGAGTTTGTGATGAGTTTAAATGTGGGTCTGTTTTATATAATTTACATGCAATGTCTCCAGATATTTGTACAAGCAGGTAAAAAAAAAAAAAAGAAAGAAAAAATAATTGCACGAGACAGAGAATACAGCAGAGCTCGTGATGAGATGGCACAGCGTAGTGATTTAAAATGCTTCAGAACACACACTACCGTTCCGGTTCTTTTTCATTTGAAGTCCTTGTTGCTAACTGATATCCTTCCCCTTGCTCGAAAAGTATTCCCATCATGTATCTTTCTCTCCCTCTCTTCCTTTCTATCTCTATCTTGCTGTCTGGCTTTTGTGGAGCTGACATCGCTAAGTGTTGACCTGCAGTGTCCGTGTCAAATGAAACAAAAAAGAAGATTTCATTTCATAGCAAAGGTTCTGGAACTCACATCGGGTCAGCGGATAAAAGGCAAGTCAAAAGCAAGCTTCTTGGCAGCATCAGGCAACTACATGCGCATTTAAAAACAGCTTTAAGAGCCTTAATACCAGAAGAAAGCGCTGAGTGAGTGAATGAGTGAGTGAGTGAGTGAGAGAGTGAGTGTGTGTGTGTGTGTGTGAGAGAGAGAGAGGAGAGCGTAGGCGTCTGTAAAACAAGGAAGCACTGACTCTAGATCTGTTTGACCAACAGCTCTCAGTGGAGACATTCCGACTTTCTCGACTTGAACTGGATTCAAACTTCTTTTCTAAAATGTAAAGTTCACCCATCCGTCTGTTTTTACTCCGAATTCCAGAACCTTTGCTTTAATTATTGGTGGAGGAAAAAGAATATCGCAACTGACTTTACTTTATCAGCTCACACACTTCACCAACAATCATCACTCACCAGTTCTGCTGCTGAAAGACTCCACGAAACCTCCAAATCAACAGTGTTTGATTTTTCTTTTATACTATGGCTTCGCTCTCAGATTAAAATAGCAGCTTGTGTGTGTGTGTGTGTGTGTGTGTGTGTGTGTGTGTGATTATGTTGGTGTAATTACACTCTATCTCTTGCTTTGTCTCTCTTTCTCTCACCATCTCTTTGGCTGGCTTTTATCCTCCAGATTTTCTAAAGATGACGATGGAAGAGAAAAGAGCAGGCTTTTCAACAATCTTCCGCTTGGGATTCGCTCGTTTTACATTTGAAGAGACGTTTCTCCAACCATAATTGTGTTTTTAAATGCGAACTTTGGTTAACTGGGTGCAGACTGGAGCATTCAGTGGATCATACACACAAATGTAGCTATGGTATGGTGTATAAATATATATATATATATATATATATATATATATATATATATATATATATATATATATATATATATATATATATATATACATACATACATACCATAAGGGGAGTAACGGTACACAAAATTCATGGTTCAGTACATACCTCGGTTTTAATTCACAGTTCGGTTCAGTTTCAGTACGTTTAGTGGAAAGGAAATGCAAAACATAAAATTGCTGAACTTTTTTTTTTTTTTTATTATTATTATTAAAATGTTTTAGCAACATTTAAACAGTTTACATTTTTTTTCAATAAAATGCCTGCTTGGTTTAGTAATATATAAAATATTATTTTTAAAATAAAATAGACCAAATCAAATTAGTGCAAAACACTTTTTTAATCAAATCACATAAATAGGAACAAAAATCAAATTGATTGAATACAACTTAATAAATGGAAAAAATAAATAAAATAGTTTACATTTGTTAGACCCAATTTGAGTAATACAGACGTGTGTGTGTATGTTTTACATTTAATATTTTCTAAAGATAATCTTCTTAACTGTTCTACTTATTTCAGCATACTTTAACAAATATTTCCATTCCTTTTATCCTTCATTCAATCACTCCCTCGATATGTGGAATTGCCAGGATTTGGTCTTAGTAAGAGAAATTCTTGACACTGGATTCTTTAGCGTTTTCATGCACACCAAAACAAATCTTATTTCCAGTACGGAGTGAGTAGCCACAGCGACACTGCGCTCATTTTAGTGTCTTTTTTATACCCCTGGCATTGTTTTTTATGTTTTCAAGTTAATAATAAAAAAGATTAAACAAACGTGCGATCTGCCACTTAAAGTGTTCCAGGGGGAACTCAGATTTTACTTACAGTATCTCACGAGTGATTGCACCCCTCGAATTTTAGAAGTGAAATGAAACTTTTTGATGCCATTATTGTCCAAATAGCTGGCAGCAAAAAATGTGTACACCCTACATGAACATGTAAAAAATGTGTCACTATTTAGTTCTAGCACTGCCTTAATCCTCCTGGGCATGGAATTCATCAGAGGTTCACATGTTGTTGCTGGGATCTTCTTCACGACATCTCAGAGCTGCTGGATATTAGACACCTTGCTTGTGTTAGACACCACATCTCCTCACATCACCTTCTGCTTGAGCATGTCATACAGGTGCTTAGTATGTTTCAGGTATGGAGACATTCTTGGCCACTTCATCGTCTTCACCTTCAGCATCCTCAGCAAGGCAGTTGTCATCTTGGTGGTGTGTTTTGGGGTTGTTAATAAGTTTGGAAACTGCTGTTCGGTCCAGTTTCTGAAGGTAGAGCATCATTTGTGCTTGAGAATGTCACAGTACATGTTGTAATCCATGTTTCACTCAATGAACTGCAGCTTCCCAGTACCAGCGGCAAGCATGCAACCCCAGACCATGATGCTACCACCACCATGCTTGACTTTAGGCAATTTTCTTGGTGCTCCTCTCCAGGGCATCACCACACACCATCTGAGTCTAAATTTTTAACTTAGTCTCATCAGACCACAGGACATGGTTCCAGTAATTTATACTCTTGGACAGGTTGTTCTTCAGCAGACTGTTTGTGGTCTTTCTTGTGAGCCAGCTTGAGAAAAGGCTTCGTTCTGGGATGACGGGCGTGCAAAGCGACTTGTTACAGTGTGCGGCATATGTTCTGAGCACTGACAAGTGGACCTTCTGCTTCTGCAACCTCTAAAGCAATGCAGCAGCACTCATGCGTCTGTTTTTTAAGCAGCTTCTGCACCTGACGCACAGCATGAGGACTCAACTTTCTAACCTTTGACACTCTTTTGAGGCATGTTTCAAATGTAACCTGTCTCGGAAAACCTCTGTATAACCCTGGTTGCTGCACTATATATATATATATATATATATATATATATATATATATATATATATATATATATATAAAGAGAGAGAGAGAGAGAGAGAGAGAGAGAGAGAGAGAGAGAGAGAGAGAGATTGGAACTGAATGAGATGGTCAAGAATCACTTATGGTCAGGTGTCCACAAAGATTTGTTCTTAGCCATGCATTGTTTTCCAGTTAGACCTCCATATAATTTAAAAGCCATTTTTACCCTCGCTTTTCCTGCATCTCCGAGTTTCCATCTCATCTTGTTCTCAGTTCTGCAGCCAAGATTCAGTGCGGCCCGGTGGCTCATGTCAGCCTGACTCGTCTTGTCTCGTCTTATCTCAGGCACAGGATTCAGCAAGAAGCTAACATTTGCGAGCATGTTTCTGGGTGAACATCAGAAAGATGTCAAAGCAACGGTGTGTATCGCTTCTGTAGGAGGCTTGTAGGAACACTGCGATTCGGCAGAGCCGGAATTATTATCTTTGGCAGCAGTGTTCATGGAGAGAAACTGGAATTCGAAACAGGTGATGCAGAAACATTATGCAGTCGCAGACGGATGTCTGAAAGCATTGTATTTCATTTTAATTTCTCGGGAAAACGCAAAGCACAGATTGATAACGTGGCATTCTGGGAAAACCTGTCCAATGTTAGATTTTTGATCATGATTTCAGGTTTTACTCTGACACATCAATTTTAAAAAACAACTTTAAAAAAGCTGGCTTGTGGACACTTCAATGGAGGAGCAGGTTTGGCTCCCCTAGTTCAAGTAAAGGTGAAAAGGTAGGTAGGTAGGTAGGTAGGTTTATAGGACTGTGGTGAGACCTGTGATGATGTATGGATTAGAGACAGTGGCATTGAGTAAAAGACAGGAGGTGGAGCTGGAGGTAGCAGAGCTGAAGATGTTAAGGTTTTCGTTGGGTGTGACGACGATGGACAGAATTAGAAATTAGTTTATTAGCGGGACGGCGCATGTAGGACGTTTTGGAGACAAGGTGAGGGAGGCGAGATTGAGATGGTTTGGACATGTGCAGAGGAGGGACATGCGGTATATCGGTAGGAGAATGCTGAGGATGGAGCCACCAGGAAGGAGGAAAAGAGAAAGACCAAGGAGTTTATGAATGTGGTGAGGGAAGACATGCAGGTAGTTGGGTTAAAAGAGGCAGATGTAGAGGACAGGGGAATATGGAGACAGATGACTCGCTGTGGCGACCCCTAATGGGAGAAGCCGAAAAAAGAAGAAAAAAATAGATATCTTGTGTATGTGATACAACGCTCACACCGTAGACTTCTTTTGAGAATGCAGTTTGAATTATAATCACTATAAATTCTGAATTTGTTCAGAATTACTTCACCGAACGAATTATAAAGGAGAAATCAAGTTTTTAGACAAGTAACACATTTTTGAAACTTCCTTTTTTTCTTCTTATCACTGATAAACAAAAGTAGCAATTTTTTTTCTCATAGTTCACTTCTTCTGTCCGCACTTTAACGTCAGTCAGGGGAGGAAGTAAGTGAAAATGCAGGCTGTTAATGGAAATGCACTGAAGCGGCTTAAAGCAACAAAAACGCCAGACAAATGTAGTTGAGAACAGTCCCAATGTGTGTGTGTGTGTGTGTGTGTGTTTCTGGGCCCCCACATTTGCATTTGGTGTACTTAAAAAGATGCTCTTCCGCAGAATGCAGATTGCTCTACGCACTAAACAAAAGAAGGGGTTAGTAGTATGTTTGTCGTTCCCTCCTGAGTGCTTTCTCATCATCCCCCTCATCGCTCCTCCTCCCCCACCTATGTTTTCTCCCAAGGAATTTCCTTGATTTGTTGGACGCCTTCCGAGTCAGCTTCAGAGGGATTGCGAGCGTCGTCTTTATTGACAGGATTTAGTGAGCCGATCTGGTGAATGCAGATCCATCTCATTAATTACGCCAGTCTTTAATCACAAACAGATGCCCATCGGATGTGTTTGCAGGTGTGTGTGTGGAGGGCGCTTAATGAAGGACAGCAGCTACGAGGCACTGTGTCTGAGAACAAACACCGTTCAGATGTAAAAAGCCAATTCTTGAGCATCTTCAGTGACATTATAACGTCATGACATCATAGCCACGTGGCTTTCAATCTTGAATTTTGCCAAACATGTATTTTTATCGGAAGTCTATAAGACTTCGCAACACAGTGTTTGTCCTGCATGGCTCTGATGCAGGAAAGTAATCGTAAAATAATGTTACACTTACTGCCCCCAAGTTGATTACTCTCCAGCCATGTGCCCTGAAGTGTTCTATTTCGATCTTACTTAACCTCAGAATTGTTTTTTTTCCCAGTATTTTTAAATATAGTCATCTTTTTTTTTATAGTTTATTTTTAATTAATTTAATGCTATGAAATGTCACTCACATTAGAGCAGCGATAAACAGCCTCTCCCACACCAGCATCTCTTACTGTCTTTCTTTTAAAGTTAATAAAACAAACAAGCAGCTTGTCATGTTAAATAAAAAAACAATAATTTAAGACTTTTTTTGACAGAAAACACTAACAAACAAGTATTTGTCTCTGTAGAAGATTGACACATTGTTAAAAACAGAACAACAATAAATAGGAACATAACCGTTCTGCATCATATCACAATTTAACAAACTCATTGGTACCACACTGGAAGAAAGAGAGACAGGCAAAAGTTTGCCAAGCAGAGCTTTTTTTTATTTTCTTTCCTTTTCACCCTGGCGCGCTCCTTTCCTGTACTCACGTCAGGGCTCACCCACACACTCGCGGTTCGGGACGGCTTTCCATCTGGACATTCGCCGGAAGTCCCTCACAGTTCAGACCGCTTTCTGGCTTTAGCACCTTCCCGAGTTTCCTCGCGGCCCTCGCCTTCTTATTGCGTCCTCCTGCGTTCACTCACCGGCCAACACATCCTTCACCAGTGCCCACCCGTGCTTAGCCAGTTAGCAGAAACTTTTAGCACGGAGCCCTGGGACAGAAACCCAGGAAGGGCAGTGCCACATCCACACACATTGTGAAGGTGCAGGGTGAGAGCGCAAATCGAATATAGCCTCTGTCTACAGTGCACAGGACCTAACAAGAAACGCTGGCAGAGCTTCCCAGGCTGCTAGATAGTGTCTTAAGGGAATAAGTCTCTCATCAAAGTCCTGAAAAATCCTGGACAAATATCTGGGATTTTAAAAATAGAAACAGGGAACCCCAAAATCAACACAAGCTTCTTCGTGGGAACCCCTTTCTGAACATTCAGAACTTGAGATAAGCATTAAGCACAAGTCTGCCCGAGAACCCAATAAGGAACCATTAAATATTTATTACAAACGATCGTTTTTGTTTATATGAGATCGGTAACCGACACCCAGGGCATCAAAATGATCACCTCAAACCGAAAGCAGGAACCCCAGGAAGCATTAAACAGTCACTGTTACATCTCTTATGCAGAGAACTGAAAGTGGGTTCATTCATGTCTCTTTTTCTTCCTTTACACGAAAAAAGACGAGTGGATATGAGAAAGGAAATAGAGCACCGATCACTTTGATTCCCGGACGAATTTCACAAATGATGGTGGGGTGGAGTGGAGTACGAGGAGGGTTTCCGGAGAAGAAAGGAAGTGCCGAACTATCTCAGCAAGACTTTTCAAGGATCGCGATATGTCTTAAAGCAGAAAAAAGAGTGACAGCTTTTTCATATATAATATTTCCACTACATGTTGTACTCTGTATGAATGTGTACTGTATGTGACAAATCAAATTTGAATTTGAACTTCTCAGACATGGACACACCCTTATCCAGACATATTTGGTGAATGATTAATATATTTTTGGGTTTTGTTATTGCTGTTAACGTTGTGTATATATATATTTATGTGGTAGCAAGAGCAGTACGTGGGAGACGGTTTATACCCTGCTAAAATTGCCTGCCACACGAAATGTAAAATATATTTACAATATTCTCGTATCGCTATCATCATTGTACGAATACAAAAATGTACATCAAACCATTGTAACTCTGGGACCATTTTTGTATATTTTTTTAATTGCTTATTTACTAGCAGAATTGGATTGTGAATAGCTGAGTGAGCACTACCATCACACTACCTTTTGAAGGTGTAGAGAATGAGGTCAATGTTGCCTGATTTTCAGGTGGAAGATACTGGAACAAAAGAATCGTTTTCAAAAATCGTTTTATTGTGAACAACACAAATTTTTTATGCAATTGCTTACTGTCAGTGAAAATAATAATAATAATTTTGCATATAATTTTGTTTTTGTTTCTTCCTGCTTCCAAATATAAACCTTGACAACATCAGTGAGAGGAAGTGAGGAATTCCGGGCTGCCTGTCGCTGTGAGAAACGTCTTGTTAAATAATGTAGTGCTTTGTTATGAGTTTATGCCGAACTGTAAAGCGAGTGGGAAAAAACAACCTGATCGGGTTCCGGCATCGCAGCATGCACTCCCAGATCCCTTTTCTAATTAGACGTGCCGGAGTGTTTTGAGCGCTGCCTGTGTGGGACCTGACGCCTGCACACCAGTGTTAATGAGATTGCGCTGCTTATTGTTGCGCAGCTTTTTTTTTTTCCATGACCATAGCTTCAGTTATAACTTGTTGTATGGTGAATGTACGTAGCAATTGCTGTTTCTTTTCGAAGCCATTTGCCTCTACCAACTTTAAGTTATTTATTTTTATTTAAAGCTGTATAAAGGATTGTATTTATCTCCATTAACAGACGCTGGGTGTGAGTGGTAAGTTGTTGGAGACATGTTGAGAATCCTGGGACTACCCATGAAGCACCGCTATAGCCCTGGGCAGCTGCGAAGCTGAGACAGTGTGAGGAAAGGCGAGTGAAAACAGGAGGCCTGGAGTTTACCTGCAACATTATGCTCCCTTGACAGTAACTATGCTGCAGGGGCTTTAAGAAGAAAAATATAGGACTCCTGCTGCTCTGACCTCAGCTACACACACTCATTTCAAGTTATTTTTTTTCCCACAAAAGAGTGAAACTTGACCGTGTTTACTAGAGATGTGAACACCCGTTCGGATACTTGTATCACTATCCGACCACACTGAATGTTTTTTTTTTTCGAACGTTTTTAGAGATGAATCAAATCAAATCAGATGCCTATTCAAGGCCTAATCAGCGTTTGAAATTGACTGCACCCCAATCAGTCATCACGTCATAACTCAGCCGAGTTTCTCTTACCAGCCTGTAGATATTAACTTAATTCAATTTCAATTCATTTTTATTTGTAAAATACGTTTAACAATGGACATTGTCCCAAAGCAACTCTCCAGAGATAAATAGGTGTGACAGCCCGCAATATTTCGCATGTTGTATTGTACGGGATGTGTGGGTTTATATGTCTGTGAAGGTATCATTCCAGACTCCAGTCCAAGCTTTCCCTGCACTATAGCTTAATGAAGCCACACCCATCTTCTGTTGATGACATCACCAGTCCGGTCGGAAGCTGGGATCGGGAGCTCGGTTGGCCGACGCTCAAATTGTGGTTTTGTGATTTTGTTTTGGTGTTTTATGACGGCCTGTTATTGATCTATGCTTATTCCAATTTCGAGTTTGCTCTGTCCTGTTGTATATTTAATTATCTTTCTGCAAATAATCACTGTGTTATAACTTGGGTTGCGAAGGGGCATACAATTTCTAGTAAATTTCTGGAAACTTTCCAGGAATTTATGGCAATTCACAGGAATATATGGGAATTTATTAGAGATTTAGGGAAATTTATATAAACTGTATCACATACAAAAAAAATCTAAATATTTTGTTTGGTCATAAGCTGACATCCATGCAAACTAATACAAATTAAAAAAAAAGTAATTTATTGATTTATTGATTTAATTGTTAGTATAATTTAGTTTTACAATACCTTACACACACGCAAGGAAATTTTAAACATAAATGTATGTAATATTTCTGTATAATATTTAAGTGAATACTCGCAAAGATGGCCATTTTTATATAAGCCATTATGTTGTGTGCAGAATTTAAGAAATGATCTGTGTTATGGAAACATTTACAGTGCATGTAGGGAGTATGATTAACTCAAATGATTAAATCCTCAGTTAACAAACATTGAGAATCGAAAATTCAACACCACTGTCATATAACATACAGTAGGTCCAGTTTTTTATATATACAATTATTATTATTATTATTATTAATATTATTACACACTTATCATTTTGAATTTTTTTATTGCTCATAGACTTCATTGGGGAATACTTCCAGACTAGCTGAGTGAGCACTACATTCATGCTACCTTTTGAAGGAGTAAAGAACGAGGTCAATGGTGATGACTTTCAAGTAGAAGCAACATGACGGCTAAAAGCACACCTTTCCATCCAGGACCTCAAAAAAATAAAACAATAATTCTTGTAGGCGATGAAGAGAAGCTGTTGGCGGGAAGGACATGTTCGATTCAGGGAACAAGATGAGACTGTGTAGTGGAGATGATGAACTCAGTCATGCGTTCCTGGCTCCATCACAAAGGCTGATGGAAAATATTCCAGCGTGTGCTACTCTGGTTATTAGAACAATATACAAAAGAACCAGTGGTACAATATCTAAGCCATAATTATTTAGTGTGGATGTACTATATTTTGGATTCTATGCTATAATCTGCTAACTAAAACAGAACACTGTGTACTGTAATCGCTTTGTCTGAGACGAGCCGCTTTGAAAAGCACTTTGGCACTTTGTAAAGAATAGTTTTCTCTAGAAACCAAACCATCTTGCGTATCTCTTGAACAGAAACTGTAAAAAATAAGCCTCTGTTGGCGATCTCCATGACCACAATAGATTTTCCCACTCTATCAAGCTGTAAAAACACGCCGCAGGTTGGAGATGCTGTAGTTGGAGATCATTAGTGCCTGTTTGCCATCAATTTTCCTCTTAGAACCGCTCGGCTTCTCAGTTCGCGTTTCGCTTGGCGGAATTGTTTATGCGGCGTTGAGAGTGTTTCTCTTTTTTTTTCTTTCTCTTCCACTGCTCTTAACTGAAAACCGACCAAACTCCAGAGTCCTGCCACTGTCAGTAACAACGCACACGTGGGAGTTTGGCATCGCAATTGCATATCCGTGCAGGACTTACTGACTGTTCTCTCTCCACAGCTTCTCTTAGAAAGCCCCACAATACCCTATAGAGCTTATTCTTCTGATTTGGGAATTCTAATTGGTCAGAAGGTATAGATTCAGTATACACAGAATTTCACACAGAAGTGCAAAAATCATTTATATTAATGTAAATAATATTTATATATATATATATATATATATATATATATATATATATATATATATATATATAGTAAATAATATAACGCTTATGTAATAAACAAAAAATTCTGATAAGCAGTTTTAAAAATTAAATTAAATTTATTGCATCCACAAATGGATAATTATATTAAATCAGGTTTGTCATTCTTTAAAGAATAATGGTTTACAGATATAACTGTGAGAGAAGAGGAATAAGTTACTTAGTCAGGGCCAGATCTGTGAAAGTCTCTCAGTTTCATCACAATACCCCATTGATAACTTTTTTCCAAAAATTCTCAGGTTTATATTTTTTGGGATTTTAACAAAACCTGGTCTTTTATAAAGGCACAAAAAAGATTTTGACAAAATAGGATGGAATGCACTCGTTCTTTTGCTTCAGGGTCATATTTTGTTCGACAAAATCTTTCCTCGTATGGAAGCAAGTTTTCATAAAACAAATCGTGACTGGAACTTATCTGGCCCCGTCTCACTTTTCCTTCACTGCACAATCATTATTGCACTATCCATATGACACTTTAACTCTGGACCGTCACTTTAACTCTGGACTTGCACAGCACAGTGTCACTTTATGTCACCTTATACTGCACATGGACATATATATATATATATATATATATATATATATATATATATATATATATATATATATATATATATATATATATATATATATATATTATATATATTATATTATTTTTAACCTTATTTTCATACTTTTCAGATATACTATACTTTTAATACACTTATGCTTTATACTTGTTTTATTTATTTACTTTATTTTTATCCTTATTCATCTTCTATTTTTAATGTTTACATGTTGGACAGTCATAAAAAGGCATATATATGTATATATACATACTGTATGTAATATTGTAGCAAATTTTTTAAAAGATTAAAAAAAAAATTATTTACATTTAAATAGTACATTTATCTATTTTCTTCCAGCGGCACTTGTTCTTTTTTCCCCTTTATTTATGTCATGTCCTTGTGCCTTCCTGTTCTTAAGACCTTGATTGTTTATCAGGATAAAGAAGCTCGATTTTATTGTATTCAGAGTTAAATTTAAATGTAGACTTCTGGATTGCTTTTGTTGTTACTGAGCTAGTGATTCTTAATGGATCTTTTTGTTTATGTATTTATTAATATAGGATTTATTAATAGATATACAAGATATATATATACAAGATATATACAGTATATATATATATATATATATATATATATATATATATATATATATATATATATATATATATATATATACACAGTATGGTAATGAAAATTACTCTGTTTTGCTAAATTATTTACTGTCATTTGTTAAATTATTTACAAATTGCAGTATAGTATCCCATACTGGTCACGGTCCATAAGACTCCTGGGTAGGCTAGGCAGTGTCTCAGCTTACAAAGTTGCGATGGGTTCATAGGAACGCATCTTTATAATAAGTCAGGGACTACCTATATCCGTATAAGTGGCGCTGCTGTGTCTTACACCAGGTGCAGGTTGAATTTGTGATTTTGATTGGTTTGTAACGGTTGGCTGAGGAGTCAAACTCTTCTAGATGTGCTGTTATAGAAATATAATCTCAGTAGTTCCTCTGCTTTCATGTGATCTGGGATTCCATCAGTTTCAAACACAGATTAGACTTTGGCCAGCTATGGGCCCTGCTCCTAGCTTTGTGTGGCTGGGATTAGAATTTACAACCTTCTAATCCAAAGTCTTAACCTTCACCACTAAACTACCTATTCCATCACAGTGAAATGAATTTTCTTTTCACTGTCTTCTGCATGGTCATGAGATCATAGATACGACAACATTCTGGCAGTATCAAAAATGTTGTCTGAAATCTACCAATAGGAGCTCAGTATATAATGACACCAAACACATCAGCTAGATTTTGCAATGCCTAATTGACTTTCTTTTGCAACCATGTCTTGTCCACACGCGCAAATGGCATTGGTTGATGTTGTAAATGACGTGCAATATAATGTATGACCTTTATCATATAACCTGACATGGAGAGAACATGCCATTACTGTCTGTAATAGACTTCAGACAAGGTTTTAATTGGATCATGACTGGTGTAACAAGGAACACGTATTTTAAAAGTCCACATAACTAATACTGTGTAAATCTGACTGAAGTATTGTCATGTGGATTAGGCTGAACTCGTTTGAAGGGTCAGAAGTGTACCTGGAAAATATCCTTAAATAAAAGTATAAATACTTTGCAGCAAAACTAAATCCAGGGAAGACACCAATTCCAATATAACTTGAATAACACTCTTTTGTACCTTATTTTCACCTGTGTGCATATTAGTATCTTTTTGAAAAGGTACTGCCTCATTGACAAATTGTGTTCCTTTGTTTCCTGAGAGTGTTGAGGGTGAGTACATTTTAACCTTCTAAGACCTGAGCTTTGGTTTGGCTTGCATTTTAGATTTCTTTCAGTTATTTGGGGTTAGGAAGAACCAATATTTATAATAACCATATATTTTCTTTGAACATGAAGCTCTTCTTGGAAAAAAATGATGTCACTTATGTGGACTCTCGGTCTGTATATACAGAAAACAATAAAGACACCACTGTGCACAATGTCCACGTATGTGGACACCCAGGTCGTAGGAGGTTAAACAATTTTTCATTTTTGAGTGAACTATTGCTTTAAAATCAACATGATCCTATAACAAATACTCAGACTGCTATGAGCCAGGTGGCTCTTCAAATGTAAACAGGTTAGAAACACATGCACTTACTAAACATGACTTAAAAAAATGCAGACTCATCATGGCATTCCTTGCAGAACAAGGGTTCAGACCTAAGTTGGCTGGATGACTTCAGAAGAAAACATGAAATGCCATTAATGCCACAACCACTCAAAATTAATTAGAGATACATTTAGAGCTCACAGCATGAAATGCTTTTGAGTTATCTTAAATGAGACTAATAATTACTAACCTCGAATTGCTTTACAAAGTTCATCAAGTGCTGTCCAGGAACCCCCTATTTAGATTGAAAAAGGTCCATGAACCATGGACTGTGTTTATCAATGTTGTCACACAACTCCTGCTTGCAATGCTCTAAAACTCCATGCCAATCTGAGGGGATACAAGGGGAGGTCATACAATCATATTAGCTTTCACACATAAATGCCTCCTAAATGCTTTAGAAAATCTGTTTCTGTGCACGGCTCAGAAAATTCACAGTGCTGACAAGTAAATGTAAGTGCTGCTATTTCCAGAACATGTTTTTTCGCATGAACTTTTGACAGATGAAATTTTAAGCTACTGATGGAGATGAACGTACAAATATGGTCTTGGTGTAGGCATGGAAAGGGTACAGTTTTTGAATGACCACCATGTTTCAAACAATAATGTTTGAGAAGTTCCCCTCTTTTTTTCAGAGTTAAAAATGCAATACGTGTCCACGTGTTTTTGTTTCATTTCACCTGCAATATAAAAACAATCGAAAGTATAAAAAAAGCTCAATGACAAAACATCATAAAGAAAATTATATTTTTTTATAATTAATAATAAAATCTTAATGTTATTGAACCAGCAAATAAAAGTAGGTCAGCTAGATAGAGATATAAAATCAAATAAATTATTGATGATAAATGTAAAGATCAACTGTTGATGGATTTCACTGATATTAAAACATCAATTTGTTCTTCCTCAAAACACAAAAAGTAAACGTATTTACATCGTAAGTCCAGTTAAGTTGATTTCTCAATCATACCTTGACAAAATTAATAGCGATGTTTTACAATTAAAATCATATTTTTAAAGTTTATACCTACAATAATTTTACTTACCGACCTTAAAATGGCGAACGACGAAAAGTTTAAATCCTGAACTCCGCAGTATCAACAACAGGCATTAAGGACCGCCCTTTGTAATTATCTACCAATCATTGCATTAGTTCTCCTGTTGCCAGGCAGAACTTCTTACTGTACATAGCCAATCACATGAAAGGGAAACCAGAGTGAGATATTTTAATGAATCAGGATTTTGAGTTCATAACGCTTTAAATCGTAAGGTCAAGTATTTTGCAGTTAAGTAAGGTCAACTAATTTATATGTTTGAGGTATTAGTAGAACATTCAAGTAGTATTTAGTCAAGATTACTTGATTACTTAATGACAGCATTAGGGTTTACAGTGTAGAAAATTACTTAAGTACAGTAATAAAGTACATTTACCTAAATGCTTTACACCACTGGCAAGGGTTTATTTTCTAACACAAGCTCATTCATTTGTGTTCTAGTTGTTGGACTAGATTTGTAGTCCATGATGTATTTCTCTGCCACCTCAGAGCTTAAAGGTCCCCAGTTCATTTGACCCACAGTTGACGGATATTCTCCCACATTTGTGTGAAGCGTTCCTCTGTGTTCCACCTAACTCTCAGCTAAATTTGCTTTAAGCATGAATGAGTGTATTCTTGGTGCACTGGCATCAGATTCAGGGTGTTAAGTTCAACTTCACACTCAGAGGATCTTTCTGGATTAGGTTCTGGATCTCCCTAAATAGGAATATGAAGAATATGTTCAGACACATTTCATAAATACATTTTGATTTTGTTGTCTGGTCCATACTATTTATATTTCCGATATTGTAGTATCTGGCTGGTGTGTCCTTTACGCCTCCACTACACGCTTGGCTCAGCTCAGGTTCTGATTCACACGCCCGACATGTGGGCTTCACCTGTGGGCTGGTAAATGATGAGGAATGAGTCGGGCTGAATTTCTCATGCTTGGGGAAACCTACTGCCTAAAGGGTTCTGGATACATTTCCCCCCTGTACGGCCGAGCGACCTCGCTGACAGCTCGCTCACGGCCGAGGCTCTCCTGGCTGAACTAATGGACCTAATATGTGGTGGAAAGGTCAAGTCAGTGAGGATTACGGTGTACTCCTGAACTGACAGGCTGACCTTATCATGAATAATGTCCTGGCGAAGCACTCCCTTATCATCATTGGGCTCTAGCTTAGTCTCTGTAGCAGCAGGCAGGGGGAGGAATGTTTGTAAGAAAAACCTTCCTAGAAGGGACAAAAATCTTTATAGGAAACTTTTACTTTATCTTGAAAAGTGTCTTTGTTTTGAATAACATTCACTTCATGAATAAAGGACATTTTGGGATGTTTGTTATTTGTAGCAAGAACTTGTAAGCAGTTGTTACTGTTATGTCTAATATGGGTTCAAAGTTCTCCTCCTGAAGTAAAATATCAAACGAGCTTTTACAGTATATCAGAGACAACCCGGGAAGCGGGCTAAGAAACCAGGTGTTACCCGAATCAGACAGAGGCACAGGAACGCGAATAATGAAAATGTCAATCGATGTGGAAGTTTAACATCCACACAAACACACACGCACACAATACACAAACCCACACGCCAACACAAACATGCACACCCACACAATCACACACTCAAAGTGCAGCAGGATGACATGTGGTGTCATAACCACGCTAGTCAAGTTGCAGAGAACCGTGCTTGGCAGCACCCCCGGCTTCAACTGTGTAAACAATCCGCCCCGACGTAGGAGGCCACGAGGAAAGCGCAAACACCCACTGCTCAGACTCCACACCAAACATGTCCGTCTCTGAAAAAAAAAAATCTCGCACGAGAGCCTCGGCAGTCTAGCGGAGAACGTACGAGAGTGACGAGAGTGATGCAGATAATGAGGCGAGATATGGACGTGCCGAGGACAAGGCGCAAGAGTCAAGCTAAACACAGAACACACACTTTTTTTTTAGTTCTCGATTCTGCTTGGTCAGAAGGATAGGAATTGATTTAATTCCACAGTAGCGCAGCTGCAAATTGCAGGTTTGGATAAATGTGCATGAAACTAATACTAATATATTATTGTTTCTATAGCAACGGCTCTTTTACAGGGGGTTGTATGGCACATGATGTCCACAATCCATTATGTATAGCAAACGAAACCTATTATTTTTTTCAATTTTATAAAAACATTCATTATGGGGAAAGAGTCTCCAATGTCATAAACAGAAACTGGTGGAGGAATTGGTTAGGATATGAGCGAATTTGACAAGGGCCAAATTGTGATGGCTAGACGACTGCATCTTCAAAACTGCAGCTCTTGTACGATGTTCCCAGTCTGCAGTGGTCAGTATCCATCAAAAGTGGTCCTAGGAAGGGACAGTGGTGAACCAGTGGCAGGTTCATGGGTGGCCAAGGCTCATTGATGCAAGTACGGAGCGTAGCCCCGTGTGGTCCGATCCTACAGACGAGCTTCTGTAGCTGAAATTGCTTATAACAATGATGTGCCTGATCGCTATATATAATGTAACTGCTGTTGTGTAAAAGGAATGGAACCCTCAGGACACAGAAAATAATCTACTTCAGGTGATAACAGGAACTCTGTTTCATTGTAGCACCAACCTGCAGTGGAGAATTTTCCTATAACAGCACCCTCCCGAGTGTTTTTTTTTTCCCCTTGATGCCAAGTGGCTCTCTTCTCCTCAGTTGTTCTTATAATCTTCATGCCCAAATAAACTTCAGTGACAGAAAGAAATCACAGCTCAATCTTTCATTCAGCTGCAGCCTTGTGATTGCCATCAGGGCCTCTGAAAGTCAGCAATTAGACACACACATTTTGGTGATTAGCTCGGGCTCAACAGCCTGGCAATCACGTCATAATGAATTCTGTCAAACCCGGCAGCTTCCTTCGCTGTCTCTCCCACGCTAAAGAGACTTCGCCCGTCCCGGTTCTGAACCACTCGACCAGCTGCCACGCTATACAGCCCGGAAAACTCTGACACACGATTTTTTAAATATGTCAAGTTGTTTTTATTTCTCCGGTTTAATTACGTCGGATAGCTGCGGGTTCTGTCAAAGGGAGCGTTAATATAAATGTCCCAAATCATCTATCCGTAAGATCTTACGTAAGATCGTTTTCCGACAGAACATTCCTCGGGTATAACCTCTGGTTTTACTTTGTTATGCCAACAAATCTTAACAAAAAATCTGGTGCTTTGTGTTTTCCCAGTGGGACATTTTTTAGTTGACAGACGCCTTCAGTTAATATCACAATCTATTTGCTTCTAGAGTAAGGTAAAAAATTATCGGAATTTTTTTTTTCCTACTTTGTGGGGGGAAAAAAGCTCTGTGTTTTTTTCTTCTCTGGCTTTCATCAATTCTCACATGCCAGATTTGTCTCAGCGAGAGATACGGAGGTGTGAAGAAAATTATAGATCTCGCTTTGGCTCCACCATCGCACGAATCTGCGGCTCGCTCCGAATGGATGTAATCCAATTTCTGAGAAACAAAGGCAAAACAAAAGACATAAAAAACATAAGTAATGGGCTAATCTGAGAAATTCTCAACTGTGGGTGTAAATAGCTTGGAGTTAATAGTGGAATAATTCTAAAATAATAAACTTAATAGAATACAAGAGCCAGACCGAAAGCTGCACAAATACAGTGTACAATGGATATTAGGATTAAAACACTACTATTAATGGATGGTACAAGCAAAACTAAAGTAGCTCTCATTGACCTCGAGCTTTTCATCCAACAGCAGCAATAGCTCTAGCCTGAGCTAGAGCAGTGGAGTCTGTGCGTACGTGGTTAGAATAGCAGATGTGGTAACGGACATGGTCAGAATAGCACCAGTTGCACAGCTTCCGATGTACACAGGACGATGTCTTTGGCACACTAAGTTCGGTGCTTTCTGTGACTGTGCGTGCAGCCACATGCTGCCATCTGTTGGCGTGTTACAAAACTAGTCTCGAAACTTTTTGAATCCGCCTTGTAAAGGCTAAAGGAAGGCTGTTTTCTTGTCACATGTGCATTACATCACACTAAAAAGTAGCAGCTTGATGATACTAAGGCTTGAACCCCCAAACAGTAACCCAGATCCTTAACCACTGAGCAACCACTTCCCTGTATATTGCAGTAAATGCAATATTCTTTATCTCTTTATTATATTTATTATAGTGCCTACACTGCTATAATTTCTATGAACTTTCCACTTGCACATGTGTATTTAGGACCTCTAATGAGGCAGATTTCATGTGTGTGCAAACAGTTCAGAAAATCGAGCTGCTAATGAATTTACATCTTTATTTCTTGCTCTGGTCCTAATATAAATGAGGGGGTGTTTAGGTTAAAAAAAAAAAAAAACTTAGCATAACTAATAGTTACTACTGATAAT